>NW_016855160.1:0-207 GCF_001698545.2 Rhinopithecus bieti | reverse complement strand
TAACTGGTGTGAGATGGTATCTCATTGTGGTTTTGATCTGCATTTCTCTGATGGCCAGTGATGATGAGCATTTTTTCATGTGCCTGTTGGCTGTATGAATGTCTTCTTTTGAGAAATGACTGTTCATACCCGTTGCCCAATTTTTGATGGGATTCTTTGCTTTTTTCTTGTAAATTTGTTTGAGTTCTTTGTGGATTCCAGATATTA
>NW_016855159.1:0-614 GCF_001698545.2 Rhinopithecus bieti | reverse complement strand
AAATATATATATATATATATTTAACAAAATATTTATTGATCCTGGCATTCTAGGTGCTAGATAGCTAGAGATATCAGTAGTGACCCCTTTCTACAAGCACTATGAGAGAAGTACGATTGTCCCTATCTTAGAGGACACCCAGAAGGCCGAGGCTCCCGTGATGTGCCAGGTTCAGAAAACTGGCAGGAGGTTTGGATTTGGTGTGAAACCAAGTCCTTCTAGCTGCACAGTTCATACTTTTGGCAACAGTTTTATGTTGCTGCGGGTCTTGCCAAGAATAGTTTTATTAAGACTGGCGTTACAGGTTGAATTGTGACCCCCTCCCATACTCACAAAAGGATCCGCTGAAGTCCTGACGCCCACTGCTTCAGAATGGGCCTTATTTGGAAAGAAGGTCTTTACAGAAGTAATCAGGTTAAAATGAGGGTCAGGGCTGGGCGCAGCAGCTTACGCCTGTAATCCCAGCACTTTGGGAGACTGTGGCAGGAGGATCACTTCAGCCTAGGAGTTTGAGACCAACCAGGGCAACACTGTGAGACACTATCTCAATTATATTTATAAATATATATACACACATATATGTGCATATTGTTATATATTTAATAAATATATAT
>NW_016855158.1:0-612 GCF_001698545.2 Rhinopithecus bieti | reverse complement strand
AGAAAGGGTTTCTTCCCTTTCTGATGACTCCCCATCCACTCCAAAATGATTAGCATTTTTGTTTTTTGTTTTTTTTTTTGTTTTGAGACGGAGTCTTGCTGTGTCGCCCAGGCTGGAGTGCAGTGGTGCAATCTCGTCTTACTGCAAGCTCCACCTCCTGGGTTCACACCATTCTCCTGCCTCAGCCTCCTGAGTAGCTGGGACTACAGGTGCCTGCCACCACACCCGGCTAATTTTTTTTGTATTTTTAGTAGAGATGGGGTTTCACCATGTTAGCCAGGATGGTCTTGATCTCCTGACCTCGTGATCCGCCTGCCTTGGCCTCCCAAAGTGCTGGGATTACATGCATGAGCCACCGTGCCTGGCCTGTTTTTCTGTTTTTTTTTTTGAGATGAGTCTCACCCTGTCACCCAGGTTGGAATGCAGTGACGCGATCTCGGCTCACTGCAACCCCTGCCTCCTAGGTTCAAGTAATTCTTCTGCCTCAGCCTTCTGAGTGGCTGGGACTACAGATGCGCACCACCAAGCCTGGCTAAATTTTGTATTTTAGTAGAGACAGGGTTTCTCCATATTGGCCAGGCTGGTCTCGAGCTCCTGACCTCATGATCCGCC
>NW_016855157.1:0-573 GCF_001698545.2 Rhinopithecus bieti | reverse complement strand
CTTCCTCCCTCTCTCCACCTTCCCTCTCTCTCCCTCCCTCCCTCTCCACCTCCCCTCTCTCACCCTCCATCTCTCCCCCTCCCTCTCCACCTCCCCTCTCCCTCCCTCCCTCCACCTCCTCTCTCTCTCCCTCCCTCTCTCCACCTCCCCTCTCTCCATCTCTCCACCTCCCCTCTCTCCCTCCCGCCACCTCCTCTCTCTCCACCTCCCCTTTCTCCACTTCCCCTCTCTCACCCTCCCTTGCTCCACCTCCCCTCTCTCTGCCTCCCTCTCTCCACCTCCCCTCTCTTTCCCTCTCTCCACCTCCTCTCTCTCTCCCTCTCCACCTTCCCTCTCTCCAGCTCCCCTCTCTCCCTCCCTCTCTCCACCTCCCCTCTCTCTCTCTCTCCATCTCTCCACCTCCCCTCTCTCCCTCCCTCCACCTCCTCTCTCTCTCCCTCCCTCTCCCCACCTCTCCTCTCTCCCTCCCTCTCCCCACCTCTCCTCTCTCCCTCCCTCTCCCCACCTCTCCTCTCTCCCTCCCTCTCCCCACCTCTCCTCTCCCTCCCTCTCCCCACCTCTCCTCTCCCTCCC
>NW_016855156.1:0-438 GCF_001698545.2 Rhinopithecus bieti | reverse complement strand
AACCTGCTGAATCAAAGGAAAAGTTTAACTCTGTGAGTTGAATCACCACATCTTAAAGAAGTTTCACAGATTGTTTCTTTCTAGTTTTTACCTGGAAATATTTGGTTTTTCCCCATAGGCCTCAATGGAATCTCAAATGTCCCTTCACAGATTCTACAAAATAGTGCTTCCAACCTATTGAATCAAAAGCAAGGTTTAACTCTGTGAGATGAAACCACACATCACCACACAGTTTCACAGATAGCTTCTTTCTATTTTTTACCTAAGGATATTCTGTTTTCCCCTTAGACTTCAATGGGTTCTTAAATGGCCCTTTGCAGATTCTACAAAAAGAGTGTTTCCAACACGCTAAATCAATAGAAAGTTTGTTTCCCTAGGCCTCAGTTGGCTCCCAAATGTCACTTTACAGATTGTACAAATATGGTGTTTCCAACCTGC
>NW_016855155.1:0-2228 GCF_001698545.2 Rhinopithecus bieti | reverse complement strand
GACTCGTCTCAAAAAAAAAAAAAGAAAAGAAGAAAAAAAAAAAGATTGAGAAAATACTGACATGTATTTCTGTTAAATACATGCAGAATGTTTCACAGAGTTTTCTATGTAATTCTTATGATTATCTTCAAGCCCAAAGGAAGTGGTTGGCCCTTAGTTACTTTCTTTAGTGTCATACAATTTCTTCAAGGAGAAGCCCCCACGAACAAGCCACGTGCCTGTTTTCTTTCAGAAACCACACCTTCATTGTCCTGCACCTGGTCTTGCAAGGGATGGTTTATACTGAGTACACCTGGGAAGTATTTGGCTACTGTCAAGAGCTGGAGTTCTCCTTGTATTACCTTCTTCTGCCCTATCTGCTGCTACTTGTAAACCTGTTTTCTTTCACCCTGACTTGTGTAACCAATCCTGGTAAGTTGAGGCTCTTAGCATACAGCATGGTGACAGCTCCACTGTCTTACTAATAGCGCTGCAAACAGGGAGAGCCACCCCCCCCCGCCCCGCCACGAGGGCTTTGTAAAAGATTTGATGTGTAGCGTTTTCCTTATCTTTCAGTTTTGAGTGTTTTCTAATTTTTTTTCTTCTTCGACCCACAGGTTATTTAGAACCGCTTAAAATTTTTAGTTTATCTTTTTAATACTTTCACTTCATTTTGTCATATATAGAGCACGTGATTGGTATGATATTGTTCCTTTTTTTGTTTTTTAAGATGGAGTCATGCTTTGTCGCCCAGGCTGGAGTGTACTGGCGCGATCTCGGCTTGCTGCAACCTCCGCCTCCCGGGTTCAAGCAATTCTTCTGCCTCAGACTCCCAAGTAGCTGGGACTACAGGTGTGCGCCACCTCACCTGGCCAATTTTTGTATTTTTAGTAGCGATGGGGTTTCACCATGTTGTCCAGGCTGGTCTCAAACTCCTGACCTCGTGATCCACCCACCTCAGCCTCCCAAAGTGCTGGGATTACAGGCCTAAGCCACCGCACTGGCGGAATTGTACACTTTAAATGGGCGAATTAGGTTTGTGAGTTATATCTCAATACAGCCATTATTAAAAATGAATTGCACGGCTGGGCGTGATGGCTCATGCCTGTAATCCTAGCCTCTTTGGGAGGCCTAGGCGGGAGGATCACCTGAGGTCGGGAGTTCCAGACCAGCCTGGCCAAAATGGTGAAACCCCATCTGTATTAACAAATAAAAAACAAAAAATTAGCCAGGCATGCGTTAGCACATCTGTAATCCCAGCTACTACTTGGGAGGCTTATGTGGGAGAATCACCTGAACCCGGGAGTCAGAGGTTGCAGTGAGCCAAGATTGTGCCACTGCACTCCATCCTGGACGACAAACTGTCTCAAAAAAAAAAAAAAAAAGAATTGCTTAAGATATTAAAGATAGTAGTTTCGGTTGTGTTTTATCAGGACGGGTTTTGTGACCATCCAGTCCACCATATTGCACGAAACTGACATATGCCCTTACTTTTCCCAGGCATTATAACAAAAGCAAATGAATTATTATTTCTTCATGTTTATGAATTTGATGAAGTGATGTTTCCAAAGAACGTGAGGTGCTCTACTTGTGATTTAAGGAAACCAGCTCGATCCAAGCACTGCAGTGAGTGTGGCTCTCGTGACTCCAGCGGCACCCCCAACAGCACATGTGTGGGCTTTGTCTGTGAGGGATTGTTTCCTGAATCTAAAAGCAGAGCTAGTTCACCCCCAGACGTGGTGTGGCCACTACTTGTAGAGTTAAGATAATGGTTTCTTTCAGATGAGTGAGGGTCAGGTCTTGTGTTCCTATGTAGTAGACAGTCCTCATCCCCGGGCATAACAGCCCTTCCCTCGCCACATGGGAGGACATGCTCCCCACAAGGTGTTTCCGTGGATGTTGTATTTGCAGATTTCAGTCCTGCAAAGCCTAGTCTTCTGGGGAGGGCCCAAGATTCTAGACCAGTGCTGTCTAACAAAAATAGAATGTGGCTGGGTGCAGTGGTTCATGCTAGGAATTCCAGTACTTTGGGAGGCAGGCAGATGTCTTGAACCTAGGAGGTCAAGACCAGCCTGGGTACCATGGGGAAACCCCACCTCTACAAAAAATACAAAAGTTGTAGTCCTGGCTTACTCAGGAGGCTGAGGCGGTAGGATCACTTGAGCCCAGGAGATCGAGGCTGTAGTAAGCTATGGTTAAACCACCACACTCCAGCCTCAGCAACACAGCAAGACCCTGTCTCAAAAAAA
>NW_016855154.1:0-444 GCF_001698545.2 Rhinopithecus bieti | reverse complement strand
GCTTCATGAGGAGGCCTGTCCTGGAGATGAGCTTGGCACAGGTCACTTGCACACGGGTGTCAGAGCAGTCCATCTTCAAGGTCCGGATAACATGAGAAATGAGCCTTCTCACATTGTTGTTGGGGATGAGGGACCGTAGCTGCTCGGTTAGCTGAATTTCAAACTGATCACCTGCAGACGAGAGCAATGGGTAATCGAAGCTTTTGGGTTCAGAGGACAGGTCAGTGCCCACGTTGTTGTATTCCCATTGTGTTGGATGGGTTTGTTTAACAGATGGCCGTAAGTCGAACACAGTCCCAGTGGAATCTGCCTCAGGAGGAGGACTGTAGTTTGTGTTTTCAGAGATGGTGCCTTCTGGCATAATGGTATTTTCCATAAAAATGTTTTCTTCAAAGGCATTTCTTGCAGTTGTGTCTTTTATATTCGTGTTTTCTGTAAAACGTT
>NW_016855153.1:0-613 GCF_001698545.2 Rhinopithecus bieti | reverse complement strand
TATGAGTGCATGCTTAATGGATTTCCGCATACCCCAAACAAAATAGAAGCATGGCACAGAAGATGGGAAGATTTGATAGAGCATGCTTATCTTGGTGGATATGGAATCAGAGAAGAATTTCTTTTTTCTTTTCTTTCTTTCTTTCTTTCTTTCTTTCTTTCTTTCTTTCTTTCTTTCTTTCTTTCTTTCTTTCTTTCTTTTCTTTCTTTCTTTCTTTTTTTTTTAGACAAGGTTTCATTCCTCTAGCCCAGGCTGCAGTACAGTTGCACGCTCTCGGCTCACTACAGTGTCCAGCTCCTGGGCTCAAGCGATCCTCCTGCGTCAACCTCCAGAGTAGCTGGGACTATAGACACATGCCACCATGTTAAGCTAATTTTTGTATTTTTAATAGAGATGGGGTTTCATCATGTTGGCTAGGCTAGTCTCAAACTCCTGACTTCAAGTGATCCACCTGCCTTGACCTCCCAGAGTGCTGGGATTACAGACATGAGCTACTGCGCCCGGCCAAAGAATTTCAAAAAGAGCAGCACCACATAGAACACGAATGTAAACATATTCTCCTAGGTGAGCAATGCCCTAAAATAAATAAATAAATAAATAAATAAATATATAA
>NW_016855152.1:0-438 GCF_001698545.2 Rhinopithecus bieti | reverse complement strand
ATAATAAATAGAATATAAATAAAAAATTTGAATCATGTATATTAGTCAAATCCCTGAATGAGAATGGCCTGAAGTCTTACATAACAAGACACTATCAGATTAAGAATATAAATCAGCCATAGTCTTTCAATAAGTAATACAGCTAAGTCAGAATGAGAGTTGAAGAATTAAAAAATGGGGCCTGGGATGCTGACTAACGCTTGTAATCCCAGCACTTTGGGAGGCTGAGACAGACTGCTTGAGCCCGGGAGTTCAAGACCAGCTAGGGCAACATAGCAAGACCCCTTTTCTACAAAAAAATACAAAAAGTAGCCAGGTGTGGTGGTGAATGCCTATAATCCCAGCTACTTACGAGGCTGAGATGAGAAATTAATGCTACAGGAAGCCATGTTTGTGCCACTGCCCTCCAGCCTGGGTGACAGAGCAAGACCCTGTCTC
>NW_016855151.1:0-1394 GCF_001698545.2 Rhinopithecus bieti | reverse complement strand
TTTTGAGAAGGAGTCTTGCTGCGTCGCCCAGGCTGGAGTACAGTGGCATGCTCTCGGCTCACTGCAAGCTCTGCCTCCTGTTCATGCCATTCTCCTGCCTCAGCCTCCCGAGTAGCTGGGACTACAGGCGCCTGCCATCACACCTGGCTAATTTTTTTGTATTTTTAGTAGAGACGGGGTTTCATTGTGTTAGCCAGGATTGTCTCGATCTCCTGACCTTGTGATCCACCCGCCTCGGCCTCCCAAAGTGCTGGGATTACAGGCGTGAGCCACCACACCCGGCTAATTTTTTTTTTGTATTTTTAGTAGAGATGGGTTTTCACTGTGTTAGCCAGGATGGTCTCGATCTCCTGACCTTGCACTTTGAGAGGTTGAGGTGGGAGGATACTTGAGGCCAGGAGTTCAAGACCACCTGGGCAACACAGTGAGACCTTTTCTCTACACACACCATCCCCTGACACATACGTACTTAGTTGGGTGTGGTAGCTTGAGCCTGTGGTCCCAGCAACTCCACAGGCTGAGGAGGGAAAATTGCTTGAGCCCAGGAGGTCAAGGCTATAGTGAGCTATGATCGTGCTATTGCACTCCAACCTGGGCAACAAAAAAAGTGAAATAAAATTAAAAAAATAAAATAATAAAACAACTTTATAAAAGTAAAAATAACCCCTCACATTTTGAGGATGCCTAGGAGTGGTCTCTGTCTCCATAGCCTCATTAACAGTGATGTGAAATCAAGAAACCTAAATGGCTACCTGCAGGGGAATACCTTAAAATTTCGGAGGCCTCTGCTTTGTATTCACCAATATACAGGTAGATGAGAGACTTTGTAGAGGAAAAAGATTTCGGACAATATCCACAACAGAATTCTATTTATTTTTACTTATTCATTTATTTTTTGAGACGGAGTCTTGCTTTGTCACCCAGGCTGGAGTGCAATGGCACAATCTCAGCTCACTGCAACCTCCACTTCCCAGGTTCAAGTAATTCTCCTGTCTCAGTTTCCCAAGTAGCTGGGATTACCGATGCACGCCATCACGCCCAGCTAATTTTTGTATTTTTAGCAGAGATGGGGTTTCACCATGTTGGCCAGGCTGGTCTCAAACTCCTGACCTCAGGTGATCCACCTGCCTTGGCCTCCCAGGGTGCTGGGATTACAGGCGTGAGCCACCGCACCCAGCCTCAAACACATCTTTGATGCCTGGTCAGGTGGTGTGAGTAGATGAAGCTGACTACAGTCTGCCCTCAGAAGTGATCACATGCTCAGATGTGGACAGCTACAGCAATTGGCTCAGAAGTGGGTACACCAGTCATACCAGGAACATGAGTCACACAACCCTAAGACTCTGCTTGAGCTACTATAGGAAAGAGGTGTTCTATTCTCTATGGAGTTTTTT
>NW_016855150.1:0-1393 GCF_001698545.2 Rhinopithecus bieti | reverse complement strand
GGAGTCTTGCTCTGTCTCCCAGGCTCTGGAATGCAGTGGTGTGATCTTGGCTCACTGCAAGCTCCGCCTCCCGGGTTCACGCCTCAGCCTCCCAAGTAGCTGGGACTACAGGCGCCTGCCATCACGCCTGACAAATTTTTTGTATTTTTAGTAGAGACGGGATTCCACCATGTTAGCCAGGATGGTCTTTTTCTCCTGACCTCGTGATCCACCCACCTTGGCCTCCTAAAGGGCTAGGATTACAGGCATGAGCCACCGTACCTGGCCTATTTTTATTTTCTTTTATAGAAAGAGGGTCTTACTGTGTTGCCCAGGCTGGTCTCATTCCTGGCCTCAAGCAATCCTCCCACCTTGGCCTCTCAATGTTGGGATTACAGGCATGAGCCACCACACCCAGCCGGAAAAAAAAAAAAAGTTTCTTTAATGTCTGTGTTAAATTTTAATTACAAATTTAGTGATTAGATGTAAAGTTCTTTCAGTATGTGCTGCCTCCTTTGATCCAGACTGGCAGTGTTGATATGAATTACTTTAAAACTAGACACTGAACTCTACTATTTGGGGAAAAGTGGTATTTTGTTTGGCGGTAGCCGTATCTGTCACTAGTTTTGAGACTAGATGTATTCTCTTTTCAGGTTTGTTTGGAATCAGATGGAAGATATTATAATGCTCATATCCAGGAAGTTGGAATTGAGAACAATTCAGTAACAGTCTTCATTGAAGAATTGGCAGAAAAGTAGGAATATGATAATTTGTTGAATTACTGAAATCTTTGGTTCCTGGTTCTATTTTGTAATATTAAATTGAGAATTACCAGGATGCTAGTAAGAGAACCAGAATTGTATCTAGTGTTGGCCTAGGATGACTTATCTTAAATTACAAAAGCATGTGCTGAAGTATGAAATCTCAATATAGGTATTAGACATGTATAAAAGTTTTCAAATCTTAGACACTAACCTACTTATTAGAAATATTAAGTACAACAGAATTCTGATACAAAACTGTTCACAGTAATTGCAAAGTTGGATTACTGAGCCTCTGCCAGTATGAAGATAAACTAATCTAGTCTTTCTCAAACTTTACCATGCACTGGAATTACCTGGAGGGCTTGTGAAAACACAAGATTAGTGAGCCCAGTCATTAAAGTTTCTGATTCAGTAAGTCTGAGGTGGGGCCCAAGAATTTTAATTTTGAACAAGTTTCCAGGTGATGGTAATGCTGCTGGTCCACTTTGAGAACCATTAAATGAGGCTATGCTTCCCTAACAACCAAAACATTTCAGCAGCTTAAAACAATAAGGTCCTTTCTCCTTCATTTAGCATATCCGTAGTGGATCACCAAATGGGATCAGGTTCAACAGAGATCCTGTTTTAACACGTGCATCCATGATTATGGG
>NW_016855149.1:0-1016 GCF_001698545.2 Rhinopithecus bieti | reverse complement strand
TTTATTTATTTATTTATTTATTTATTTATTTATTTATTTATTTTTTGAGACACGATCTCACTCCATTACCCGGGCGGGAGTGCAATGGCGCAATCTCGGCTCACTTCAACCTCCACCTCCTGGGCTCAAGCAATTCTCCTGCCTCAGCCTCCCAAGTAGCTGGAACCACAGGCAAGCACCACCACACCCGGCTAATTTTTGTATTTGTAGTGGAGACAGGGTTTCACTTTGTTGGACAGGCTGGTCTAGAACTCCTGACCTCAGGTGATCCGCCTGCTTCAGCCTCCCAAAGAGCTGGAATTACAGGCGTGAGCCACCATGCCCGGCCAGATTCTGTTATTCTATATTATTGTTTATGAGTCAGGACCACAGGGTTGCTAGACTCCAGAGGGGCACTGTTCATACAGAATATAATGTAAAGGGCGCTGGAATTGAATGAAGTCAAGGAGATTTCCAGGTGCAGTGGTGCATGCCCATATTCCCAGCTATTCAGGAGGCTGAGGTGGGAGGGTCACTTGAGCCAAGTAGTTTGAGACCAACCTGGGAAACACAGTGAGACCCTGTCTCTAAAATAAGAAAATAAAAAATCAAAATCAAAAAGTCTCGCTCTGTCTGGGGTGCAGTGGCATAATCATAGCTCAGTGCATCCTCAAATTCCTGACTCAAGCCATCCTCCCTCCTCAGCCTCCCAAGTAACTGGGACTATAGGCACACACCACCACTCCTGGCCAGTTTTGGGTTTTTTTTTTTTTTTTTTTTTTTTTTTTTGTGGAGATGGGGACTTGCTATGCTGCCCAGACTAATCTCCAACTCCTGGGCTTGGGCGATTGTCCTGCCTCGGCCTCCCAAAGCACAGGGATTACAGTTGTGAGCCACCACACGCCACCATGAATATCTTTAGAGGGACCATTTTGAGCCTACCAAAAGAGCCCTCACGTACATAAGCTCCTCTCCATAACTGGGAGAGAGAGTTGACGGAAGCTTCCCCTACAGGCAGCACCTGCCAGGCCAGAAAC
>NW_016855148.1:0-1651 GCF_001698545.2 Rhinopithecus bieti | reverse complement strand
TCTGTGTGATGTGCCTGTGTCTAGGTGTGTGTTTGTATATGGGGGAGTGTGTGTGCAAGTGTGTTTGTGTGTGTGTGTGTGTCTGCATGTGTATATGGGGGAGTGTGTGCACATGTGTGTGTCTGTGTGATGTGCCTGTGTCTGTGTCTAGGTGGGTGTATGCGTTCGTATGTATATGGGGGAGTGTGTGTGCACGTGTGTGTGTTTGTGTGTGTGTCTATGTGTGTCTGCGTGTGTACATGGGGGAGTGTGTGAACATGTGTCTGTGTTGTGTATGTGTGAGTCTGCGTGTGTATATGGAGTGTGTTCACGTGTGTGTGTGTGAGGGGGAGTGTTTCTAATGGCATCGTATGGGTGGGGGCCAGGAAGGCTCCTAAATACACTATAATGCACAGCACAGGCCCTTGTGACAAAGAATGATTGGGCCCAAATCTCAATTGCACTGTGTTGAGAAACCCGGTTCACACTCACCGCAGGAGCCAGTGAGCTCTGTGTTCAGGCGCATGTTTGTGGTGGGCGTTGCCGGTGGCCACTGGAGGCTGAAGAGGCAGGGAAACAAGTCTCCCCTCGGATTTCGCAGAGAGAGCCAGCCCTGCCCAAACCTAGACTTCAGCCCAGGGAGACCGGTTTTGGACTTCGGGCCTCTAGAAATACAACAGATCACTGGTCTTGTATTAAGCCACTAAGTTTGTTATAATTTGCTTCAGTAGCAATGAGAAACTAATGCACTCACTTGAGGAAAAAAGAAAAGGCGATGTCAGCGGGACTGGGGATATTTATTATATGGTGATTGATGAGATCTTGGGGCCCAGGGGTGGGAATAAGTCAGGCTTCCAGAAGGACCTAGAATGGAGAGCCAGAAAGCTGCCTGCACTGCGGCTCCATTTCAAAGGCCTGCTCCCTGATGCATCTTGGCATGGTTCTCCTCTCTCCTTGCAGCCGGGCCAACTTCTGCTGTTCCAGCCCCACACAGAGTAGCAATGATTACAGCGTCCCAGCTTAGAGCAAAGGCTGTGGTGGGCCTGCGCTACCTCCTGTGCTTTCTCTGTCCCAATTTCAAAGTTCCAGGCTGCGGAATCTGACGGACTCAGACAATCAGGGACAATCAGTCACAGCCAGGGGCAGGACCAAGGACAGGCCTGACTGCAGGTCTCCTGCCACAGGACAGCTTTGGAGAGGCTGAGGTGTGAGCTGGGCGGACCTCCTGAAGCTTAGGCTGCTGTAAGAAACAAGGAGCAGTTGGCTAAATCCGAATGCAGTGGCCAGGCGCGGTGGCGCACACCTGGAATCCCAGCACTTTGGGAGGCCAAGGCGGGTGGATCACCTGAGGTCATGAGTTCGAGACCAGCCTGGTCAACGAGGCGAGACCCTGTCTCTACTAAAAATACAAAAATTAACTGGGTGTGGTGGCGGGTGCCTGTAGTCCCAGCTACTCGGGAGGCTGAGGCAGGAGAATAGCTAGAACCCGGGAGGCAGAGGTTGCAGTGAACTGAGATCGTGCCACTGCACTCCAGTCTGGGTGACGGAGCGAGACTCCATCTCAAAAAAAAAAAAAAAAAAAATCTGAATGCAGCCATCCTCCAGGCAGTCCATCACTGGAACACACATCCATGCTGCTACCTGGGGACGTGCTTTGTGCTAACTCGTCTAC
>NW_016855147.1:0-207 GCF_001698545.2 Rhinopithecus bieti | reverse complement strand
TCTATCTATTATGTCGTTTATGTCTACATTTTATAACTATATTTATTATATCAATTAAGTCTATACTTTATACTTATATCTATTATGTCAATATTTTACCTATATCTATTATTTCTATTTTGTCTATATTTTCTAGCTGTATCTTTAATATTTATTATGTCTATATTTTATACCCCTATCTATTATATCTATAATGTCTATATTTTA
>NW_016855146.1:0-207 GCF_001698545.2 Rhinopithecus bieti | reverse complement strand
AGCCACACACAGCCCCACACAGCCTCACACGATCCCACACAGCCACACACAACCCCACACAGCCCCACACAGCCCCACACAGCCCCACACAACCCCACACAGCCACACACGATCCCACACAGCCCCACACAACCCCATGCAGCCACACACAACCCCACACAGCCACACACAACCCCATGTAGCCACACACAGCCCCACACAGCCTCA
>NW_016855145.1:0-1652 GCF_001698545.2 Rhinopithecus bieti | reverse complement strand
CAGCCACCATGCCCAGCCTTTTTTTTTTTTTAAATGAGGGTGTCACTCTGTCATCCAGGATGGAGTATAGTGGCACAATCACAGCTCATTGCAGCCTCAACCTCCTGGGCTGAAGCATCCTCTCGCCTTATCCTGTGTAGTGGCTAGGACTACAGGCATGTACCACCCACCAGACTTGACTAATTTAAAAAAACTGTGGGTTTTTTTTTTTTTTTTTTTTTTTTTTTGGAGGAGTCTCGCTCTGTTGCCAGGCTGGAGTGCAGTGGTGCTATCTTGGCTCACTGCAACCTCTGACTCCCTGGTTCAAGCGATTCTCCTGCGTCAGCCTCCTGTGTAGCTGGGATTACAGGTATGAGCCATCAAACCCAGTTGATTTTTGTATTTTTAGTAGAGAAAGAATTTTACCATGTTGCCCAAGATGGTCTCGATCTCTTGACCTCGTGCTCCACCCACCTCAGCCTCCCAAAGTGCTGGAATTACGGGTGTGAGCCACCCTGCCTGGCCAAAAAAATTCTTTTGTAGCGACAGAGTCTTGCTATGTTGCCCAGTATGGTCTTGAACTCCTGGCCTCAAGTGATGCTTCCAGCCTTCCATAAGTGTTGGAATTATAGGCCTGAGCCACTCTGCCTGACCTAGGATTGCTGCTGTTTAAATGCAGAAAAGTAGAAAAGGACCCTTTGAGGAGACAGCATGAGCAAGACACATGAAAGAAGAGAGTACACAAAACTTGCCCTAATACCCATGCAAACCCCTGTAATAGGAGGAGCCCTGAGAATGGGAATGGCTGTGTCTTTCAGGTGTGCCTTAAAAAAAAAATTTATTGCTAAGGGAGATGGAGATGGGAAGTAATCAGTGTTTGTAACAAAGAGTGGTTAGATTTGTGTTTTAGAAGATTAGAGAGAAAGATAAAAAAATTTCTTTTTTTTTTTTGAGACAGAGTCTCGTTCTGTCACCCAGGCTGGAGTGCAATGGCGCTATCTCAGTTGACTGCAATCTCTGCCTACCATGCCCACCCCCTTACCTACCTTTTTATTTATTTATTTATTTACTGAAACAGAGTCTCACTCTGTCGCCCAGGCTGAAGTGCAGTGACTTGATCTTGGCTCACTGCAACCTCCGTCTCCCAGGTTCAAGCAATTCTCGTGCCTCAGCCTCCCCAGTAGCTGGGATTACAGGCATGCACCACTGTGCCTGGCTCAGCCAGGCTGGTCTCGAACTCCTGACCTCAAGTAATTTGCCCACCTCGGCCTCCCAAAGTTCTGAAATTACAGGCATGAGCCATTGTCCTAGCCAATTTTTAAATTTTTTATAAAGACATGTTATCATTGTGTCACCCAGGCTGATCTTGGATTTCTTAAATCAGCTCTTCATGTCTTCTTATCATTTAGCCAGGGTCTTTACCTTGGATGTAAGTCTGTTTTCTTATGTCCTTACCTGTCTTTATTTATCTGTTTCCCATTTAATTATGCCTATATATAACCTCAGCTATTATACTTAACTCATCTGTGTTTTTTTTTTTTTTTTTTTTTGACGGGGAAAAATTTTTTAAAATTACAAGCTCAACCCATTTGGTGTATTTCAGAGGTACAGTGCTTTTCTTCATTTATCAGTGAAAGAAGTTAAGAAATTAATTTTCAGAAAAATTCAGTAAG
>NW_016855144.1:0-439 GCF_001698545.2 Rhinopithecus bieti | reverse complement strand
CTTCATCCCTGGGATGCAAGGCTGGTTCAACACATGCAAATCAACACACATAATCCGTCATATAAACAGAACTGAAGACAAAACCACATGATTATCGCAATAGATGCAGAAAAGGCCTTCAACAAAATTCCACAGCCCTTCATGCTAAAAACGCTCCACAAATTCGGTATTGATGGGACATATCTCAAAATAATAAGAGCCATTTATGACAAACCCACAGTCAATATCATACTGAATGGGCAAAACTGGAAGCATTCCCTTTGAAAACTGGCACAAGACAGGGATGCCCTCTCTCACCACTCCTATTCAACTCAGTATTGGAAGTTCTGGCCAGTGCAATCAGGCAGGAGAAAGAAATAAAGGGTATTCAATTATGAATTGAGGAAGCCAAATTATCCCTGTTTGCAGATGACATGATTGTATATTTAGAAAACCCCAT
>NW_016855143.1:0-1144 GCF_001698545.2 Rhinopithecus bieti | reverse complement strand
GAAAATGCACTATCTTTTCCCAACAAAATTTAGGCATTGTCCATTTTTCAGATCTTCTCTGGGTCTGGCTTAATTGAAGATAGCACTTAATCTGTTGTGATATCACATGTCTCATAACCTTTGGAAAAGTCCATTATATGCTCAATGAGAGGATGATAATGAGAGTAAAAGGGCCATAAGATGTTACGGAATCTTATGGAAATAGTTTTGACCTCATGGACCCCTTCAAAGGATTGGGTCCCCAGAGCACACCGGGAATGCGGCCATAACAACCCCAGCACCCCATCCAGTCTTAATTATCCCTGAGTACCAAAGGCACTCCCAACCCAGCACACCCCTTTCTGCTAGTAGCGCAGAATATACTCCCTTTTTTTTCCCCAGTCACAACTAACATTCCTCTCTCTTACACCTCTCACTCACCCTCACACCATCTCACCTCCTTTCCTTGCTTCCTCCTGACCTCACAGTCAGGATAATGTCCTATAATGCTGTGCATGGAGGGGAACATTTGCACATATGGCTCTGTCAAGAGAGTAGGCGTCCTGCTCCCATTACCTTGCTGACGGGAAGCTACATGTAAGGTCCTTGCTTCTTGCTCTGCCTCCACATGGAGGCATGTGGAGTTGGAGCACCATGGTCTCACTGCAATGGGAGAGGACGGAGCTTCCTAATCACTATCCACTGCCCATGGTGGGACCCATGAAATGGACACCTTCACCCACTTGCTCAATTCTGTGGATGCAACAGGGCTGAGCCATGGCATAGATCAAGACTGGGGGCTGGGGGGCGTTGAGGCGGAGGGCGGCACCAGACACCTCCATCCTTTAGATATATTCTATAAAAGAGAAAGAAAATCCTTCTGTATTGTTTTCCCTTTTGTTTGTATTGACCCTGCACCATGGTTCAGCTCTACCAATGCTGGGTTGGCATTGTGGACCAGCTCATGAAACCACAGCAGGGCTCATCACAGGCTCCATTGACAGACATCCCAGGGTGACTTCCGCAGGCCTGATCGCTTCCTCTTTCCCCACGCTCCCCTTCATTCCCAACTCCACTGCTATGGCCTTCACTCGATGAGTCACTGCATCTGCCTAGGGTACACCCCTTTCCACTTCTCCCACTATTGATCCGGTCCTTCTTTTTT
>NW_016855142.1:0-1143 GCF_001698545.2 Rhinopithecus bieti | reverse complement strand
ACGTGAGCCACCGCACCTGGCCCTCTCCAGACATTATACCATGTTTAAATATTTAACTGCTCTATCTTTTTTGACATGTTAAATTTGCATTTTGACTTCTAACAATGTAAAATGTGCATCAAAATTATACATTTTTTGGTTTAAATAGCTGAATCATAGATGGCCAATATTGAAAATATATGTTTTTTCAATATATTGAAAATTTATTCAATATATTAAATATATTCCCATTGTAAGAACCTGTATAGTGATGGGTTAATACAAGTAAATGGAAGCATTAGATTGTGATCTTTAAACAAGCTCTTTTTGTCATTGTAATTGCCTTGGGACTAATGTATGTGACTATTACATTTGTTTCCAACATGATTTTATTTATTTATTATTTGTATTTTTTTTCCAGCTCTTGGTTGTGCTGAGACTTGTAATAATAACTCTGATTTCACCTTATCTAGAAAAGTTTCACCTTATCTATGTAGTTTCACTCGGTCACCCAGACTGGAGTGCAGTGGCACAATTAGGATTCACTGCGGCCTCAACCTCCCTGGGCTCAGGTGATCCTCCCGTCTCAGCCTCCTTGGTAGCTGGGACTACATACATGTGGCACCATGCCCAGCTATTTTTTTCTATTTTGTAATTTTTTGTAGAAACAGGGTTTTGCCATATTGCCCAGGCTGGGCTCGAACTCCTGGGTTCAAGCATTCTGCCTGCTTTGACCCCTGCAAAGTTCTGGGATTACAGGCATGAGCCACCATACTTGGCCTCAATATGATTTTATACCTATTTGAAAAGACATGCTACATGTCATAGATATTCAGTTAAAATAAATTAGCTGGGCATGGTGGCACGTGCCTGTAGTCCCAGCTACTGGGGAGGCTGAGGCAGGAGAATCACCTGAACCCGGGAGGCGGAGGTTGCAGTGAGCCAAGATTGCACCAATGCACGCCAGCCTGGGTGACAGAGCGAGACTCCGTCTCAAATAATAATAATAATAATAATAATAATAATAATAAAATAGTTCAGTTGATTACGGCTAAAGAAATCACACACACGACCGCAAACCTCTATTCAAGTAATATTCAGTACAAAACTAATGGACACAGAAAGGAGAAGACTTAGTATTAAGGGTCAGATAGCATTGCCTTC
>NW_016855141.1:0-208 GCF_001698545.2 Rhinopithecus bieti | reverse complement strand
TGAAAAGATCAGTGTAACTCTGTGAGATGAATTTACACATCAGAAAACAGTTTCTGAGAAAGCTTCTTTCTAGTTTTTATGTGAGGATATTTCCTTTTCCACCATAGGTCTCAAAGTGCTCACAAATATCCCTTTGCAGATTCGAAAAAACAGTGTTAGCAAACTGTTACATGAAAAGAAAGGTGCAAGTCTCTGAAATGAATTCACA
>NW_016855140.1:0-1140 GCF_001698545.2 Rhinopithecus bieti | reverse complement strand
GAGAGGAGGGTGTGGGGATTCTTCACATCAAGCCCCATTCTCTTTGGGGAAACTGAGGCCAGGGTGGGGGCAGAGCTTGCCCCAGAGCAAGCTGGAACGCCCTACTTGTGTCCCCACCCTGCCCCATCCTTCTCAACAGGCAGGAGTGCAGAAGGAAAGCAGGGCTGGGGGCTGCCTGGAGAAGGCGGCACAGATGTTAAGCATGTTAGGTAGATGCTAAGTGTCTGGAGAGGGAATTCTCAGTGGAGAGACAGCTTGTGCAGAGGCCCGGAGTCAGGAACCCCACGCCGGCCCTTTGCACCCAGGGGTCCAGATGTCACCTGCCTGGACACCCACCTCGCTGCTGGCCCTGCCATGGGGCTGTTGGGGACACTGAGGCAGGAGGTGGGGGGGGCAGTGCCAGGCAAGAGACCGTTGACTGCCAACCTTGAAGCCCGCCGTGACCGGGGTGTGCAACTCCACCTGCTGGCCGCTATCACCATTCAGGGCCCCAGGCTGAGTCCACCTTGCGAACTGACCCTCCCCCATTCCCCGGCCTGACTTCCTCGTGCACCTGTCCCCTGACCCGTCCCTCTCCGCGCACCCTGACCCGTCCCTCGTGCTCCTGTCCCCTGACCCCGGCCACCCTGGCGCACCCTGACCCGTCCCCCGTGCTCCTGACCCCTGATCCTGCACCCTGATCCATCCCCCGTGCTCCTGACCCCGGCCCTCCCCGCGCACCCTGACCCGTGTCCCGTTCCTCGCTCCCGGCGCTGACCTCTGGCCGCCCCGTCCCCGCAGGTTCCACGCAGGCGAGGGGGACGACGGCGGGGGCTACACGGTGGAGGTGAGCATCAACGACTACCTGGACATCTACTGCCCGCACTACGGGGCGCCGCTGCCGCCGGCCGAGCGCATGGAGCACTACGTGCTGTACATGGTCAACGGCGAGGGCCACGCCTCCTGCGACCACCGCCAGCGCGGCTTCAAGCGCTGGGAGTGCAACCGGCCGGCCGCGCCCGGGGGGCCGCTCAAGTTCTCGGAGAAGTTCCAGCTCTTCACGCCCTTCTCCCTGGGCTTCGAGTTCCGGCCCGGCCACGAGTATTACTACATCTGTAAGTGGGGTCGGGCCGGGGCTGCCAGGGGGTCGCGGGGTGGGGC
>NW_016855139.1:0-2227 GCF_001698545.2 Rhinopithecus bieti | reverse complement strand
GTTTATTTTAATTTGTAAGCTTTTATTAATATTTATTTACTTTAAATATGTTTTATACAGTTAAAAGTATGCCATCAGAAAATATTTTATTTATTTTTTTGTGTTCTTCTACAAGATTCTGGCACTAAAGCTTTAGTAATGATTTATATCATTTTTCCCTTACATTTCTCTGTGTCTTTATTCCAACTGGGTTGACAGGTTAGCTCAGGGGTAGCATTCTGTCATTCAGTTGCTTTGCCAGTTACTTGGTAAGGCAAAAAAAAAAAAAAATCAATCCTGATAGAACTGAGTAAAATTCATTCTACATTATAATAGAGAAAGATTAGTTTAAGAAATTCAACTTTCCCTTTTTATTATTATCATAATTTAAGAAATTCAACTTTCTAATGGAGGAAGTATCTGAGTATATAATAGATAGCATTCCATATAGTGGGATAAACAAAAATTTGTGGCTATAAAGGAAATTGTAATGTTGCTGATTGAGATGAGATGTATTAATCTCTGTTAAGTTGAAGGAAATTTCTAGTGGCAAACAATTTGTTAGCAACTATACAACCAAGAGGATCTGCATGCCTGATTTAGGCTATCACCTGAAGCAGCAAAAGTGGGATAGTCCTAAAATCTCAGAATGCTTTTGTAATATTCCTTTAGCATCGTAGGAGACACTTCAGTCTCACCTAGGGAGAAATCCTATCGAGGTTTTAATCAGACATGTGGGATGTGATTACCCACTTTTGGTGACTCCCTACTTGAGTAGAAAATCTAACTTGTAGTGTACCCTTTTATTTTATCCCAACTTTTCTGCTTATTAATAACAGTTGGGGTAATGGAAGTTTTCAACACATGGCTCCAGGGATGGATTAAATGTATAAAATTTACCTCTTGGTTCTAATAAAGACAAACACTGCTGTTTGGTTACCTGCTGCCACTGATATCGACATATTGGTATTTTTCACTTTTCCACACTAAAATATATAGTTTATTAGTGAAATATTAGAAATAAACATAAGACAGGCATGGAAGGAGTGCACTTTAAGTTTGTTAGGCAAATGTACATAAATGTTTGTAGAATATTGTTATGCTCTCTAATTTCACAAAATGATATACAAAAGAAATAGTGTTTTATTTATTTTTGCAGAATTATCCTATATGAAAAAATTACTAGATGTGGCCTGCAGTGAACATTAAGGATTAGAAGAAACCTGTAAATATAAACCAACTGCTCTAATTCCTTATTTCTGTTCTTCAACACTAGTTTGTATGTGCTGCTATTTCAATCAACTTCTCTATATTTTGATTTAGTTGCAGATTTAGTTGAGCACTATCAGAGATCATGTAGTTCAACCTCCTCTTTTTACACTTGAGAAGACAGATCTTAGAGGTTAAGTGATTTGCCCAGGGTTACACAGCTAGTTAGTGACAAAGTAGAAGCTAAAATCAAGGGTTCCTGATTTCTAATCAACCTTTTTCACTTTACTATGTTGACTTCTAAAATAGTACAAGACCTTAAATTAACCTTCTAAATAGTTAACTTTTTTAAGGTTAGTGAGAATTTCTGCCAAGCAAGTAGAAAACTGTATTGATTTACCTTGTTTTACTATTTCAGGTAAACTGTGTGATTTTTTTCTCTATAAAACACGCACACACACACACACAAACACATACACACGCAATATACAATATCCTCATCATGAACAACGAACTCCCACCTGTGGCCTAGAAAACTGCATATTTATTGTAAAACTCTAAAGTAATAGCTTATTATATTCATAGTTTTTGTTTGTTTTGCTTATTTTAAATTTATGTAAACATTGCATCTTGTGGTTATTTTATACTTGTTAAATACACACAAAGATGAGGGTATTAGAAATATAAGACCTCGGCCGGGCATGGTGGCTCCTGCCTGTAATCTCAGCACTTTGGGTGACTGAGGCAGGTGGATCACCTGAAGTCAGGAGTTCAAGACCAGCCTAACCAACATGGTGAAACCCCATCTCTACTAAAAATACAAAAATTAGCCGGATGTGGTGGTGGACACTTGTAATCCCAGCTACTCAGGAGGCTGAGGCAGGAGAATTGCTTGAGCCCAGGAGGTGGAGGTTGCAGTGAGCTGAGATCATGCCACTGCATTTTGGCCTAGGCAACAGAGCAAGACTCCCTCTAAGAAAGAAGAAAGAGAGAAAGAGAAAGAGAGAAAGAGGGAGGGAGGGAGGGAGGGAGGAAGGAA
>NW_016855138.1:0-1141 GCF_001698545.2 Rhinopithecus bieti | reverse complement strand
TTCTGAGACAAACATGAGTGACCATGGCCCGTGACACAGCCCTCAAGAGTCCTGAGAACATGTGCCCAAGGTGGTCAGGGTGCAGCTTGTTTTTATACAATTTAAGGAGGCATGAGACATCAATCAAATACATTTAAGAAATACATTGGTTTGGTCCTAAAAGGTGGGACAACTCAAAGCTGGTGGTGGGTGGGCGGGGGGGCTTCCAGGCTATAGGTAAATTTAAACATTTTTTGGTTGACAGTCGGTTGAGTTTGTCTAAAGACCTGGGATCCATAAAAAGGAAATGTTCAGGTTAAGATAAAAGACTGTAGAGACCAAGGTTTTTTTTGAAGTCTGATAGTGGCTAACCTTAGAGACAATAGATGACAAATATTTCCTATTCAGATCTTTATTATTATTATTATTTTACTTTAAGTTCTGGGATACATGTGCAGAATGTACATGTTTGTTACATAGTTATATATGTGCCCTGGTGGTTTGCTGCACCTATCAACCCATCATCTAGGTTTTAAGCCCCACATAGATTAGGTATTTGTCCTAATGCTCTCCCTCCTCTTGTCTCCCACCCCTGACTGGCCCTGGTGTGTGATGTTCCCTTCCCTACGTCCATGTGTTCTCCTTGTTCAACTCCCACTTATGAGTGAGAACATGTGGTATTTGTGACAGTCTGCTGAGAATGATGGCTTCCAGCTTCTATGTGCCTGCAAAGGACATGAACTCATTCTTTTTTATGGCTGCTGGAGTTTTTTTTTTTTTTTTTTTGGAGACGGAGTCTTGCTCTGTCACCCAGGCTGGAGTACAGTGGCCGGATCTCAGCTCACTGCAAGCTCCGCCTCCCGGGTTTACGCCATTCTCCTGCCTCAGCCTCCGGAGTAGCTGGGACTACAGGCGCCCGCCACCTCGCCCAGCTAGTTTTTTGTATTTTTTAGTAGAGACAGGGTTTCACCATGTTAGCCAGGATGGTCTCGATCTCCTGACCTCGTGATCCGCCCATCTCGGCCTCCCAAAGTGCTGGGATTACAGGCTTTAGCCACCGCGCCCGGCCAGTTTTTTTTTTTTTTAAAGAAAGAATTTTAATTCCTTTTTTTTTTTTTTTTTGCTTTTAGAGACAGGGTCTCATTCTGTCATCCAGGCTGGA
>NW_016855137.1:0-614 GCF_001698545.2 Rhinopithecus bieti | reverse complement strand
GACATGGTGGCGTGTGCCTTTATTCTCAGCTACTCAGGAGGTTGAGGCAGAGAATCACTTGAATCCAGGAGGCAGAGGTTGCAGTGAGTTAAGATCATGCCACTGTATTCCAGCCTGGGTGACTGAGTGAAACTCCATCTCAGAAAAAAAAAAAAAAAAAAGAAAGAAAGAAAGAAAAAGAGGAACTGTAATCCCAGCACTTTGAGAGGTTGGGGTGATAGGATTGCTTTAGATCATGAGTTCGAGATCAGCCTGGGCAACATAGGGAGACCCTGTCACTACAGAAAAGACAAAAAATTGCCAGGAACGGTGATTTTTACCTGTAGTCCCAGCTATTCAGGAGGCTGAAGTGGGAGGATTGTTTGAGCCCAGGAGGTCAAGGCTGCATTGAGCCATGACCATGCCACTGCACTTCATCCTGGGTGACAAAGTGAGACTCTGTCTTATAAAACAAAGGCCAGATACAGTGACTCACACCTGTAATGCCAGCCCTTTGAGAGGCTAAGGTGGGTGTATCACTTGAGCCCAGGAGTTCTCGACTAGCCTCGGCAACATGGCAAAACCCCATCGCCACCAAAAGCAAAACAAACAGAAAAAATTAGCCGGGCATGGTG
>NW_016855136.1:0-1390 GCF_001698545.2 Rhinopithecus bieti | reverse complement strand
CCTCTGTGTTCATGGTGGAGGATGAGTGGATCCTCTGTGTTCATGGTGGAGGATGAGTGGATCCTCTGTGTTCATGGTGGAGGGTGAGTGGGTCCTCTGTGTTCATGGTGGAGGGTGAGTGGACCCTCTGTTTATCATGGAGGGTGAGTGGGCCCTCTGTGTTCCAGGTTCTTTGCATGGAGGTTTGTGACCGCACTGTATGTGACAGACATCGAGAATGACAACTACTCCTGGCCCATGCTTGTGTACATGTGCACCAGCTGCGTGTACCCGCTTGCGTCCAGCTGTGCACACACCTTCAGCTCTATGTCCAAGAATGCCCGGCACATTTGCTACTTCCTGGACTATGGCGCCGTCAACCTCTTCAGCCTGGGTATGTGAGGCCTTGTTCTTGCTTTCCTTCCCCTGCAAGTGGGCTGTTTGCCCCTTCTCCTGTGAGCTAAGGTCACTGGAAGGCTTTGATGAGTTTGCAGAAGAGTCCAGGGGCCAGTGCCCCTGTCCAGTTTCCCAGTGGGTTTTTTATAAGAAACTGTCCATAAGCACACTGCTAAATATTTAGCCACAACAGCCCTGATCTGCAGTGTTTGCCAGTTTCTATGGTGTAAATCTTCCCATCATAGCCAGCTTCAACCTACCAACATGACATCACAGAACACAAGGGTGGGAAGAAATATGTGTAGCACACCATTACAGAAATTCCACCATGCAGATACAGTAGATGTAGTCATTGAGTACTCAGTACTTTTGTTAATAGGATTTATTTAATTGCAAGTTTATGTGATTTAATTTTTAATGATGGCTGTGTTCAGCACTCAGCTCTCTCACAGGCCAGAATGAACTGACTCTAGTACATCAGTGCTGGTCTCTGTCATGCCAGGCAAGAGGAGGAGGGTGAGCTCATGAGCCTCGTATGTCCAGAGGCTTAGAGCAATCAGAGAGATGCTCAGAGTGTGCGGGGATTGAGCAGCAGCCTAAGCTGGTGAAAATGGGTACTGACCGTCCCCTCTTCCTTGTCTTTTTCTTTGACTATGATGCCCCCTCCTCCAGCCTTTTCTCCTCTCCTCCCCTTGTGGGCATGCATGTATCCCTAAGGATATGAGTTCTAGATTCTTCCTCCAGGTCCCGTTCTAAGTGAGAAAACCAATTATTGTCTTCCTTGCCCAAAAGGTTGTCCATGAGGAGCCTACCTCCATCCTCTTTCTTCATATACACACACTCACACTCACACACACACGTACTGACACACATACACACAATGCACTCACACACATACACACACTCACCACATATACACAATACACTTACATGCACACACTCCACACACATACACACCACATGCCACACATACTCACACATTGACACACATACAATACACTCACATACACACACT
>NW_016855135.1:0-1143 GCF_001698545.2 Rhinopithecus bieti | reverse complement strand
CTCCCAAAGTGCTGGGATTACAGGCTTGAGCCACCGCGCCCGGCCTAAAAAAATTTTTTTTAATAAAAATCAAAAAAAAGAAGATAATGAGGAATATGTTCTTGGAAACTGGAGAGAAAGGGACTCTATTATGTAGTCTCAGAAATCTTAGCAATAGTGTGTCTTTGAATTCTATGCAAAGCCAAACTCATAAATGATCAACTTGGATATTTAACTGAGAAGATTTCCAAGCAAAGTATTGAAAGTGAGGCTTGGTTTCTTCTTGCTGCTTATAGTAAATGTAAGAGGAAAGAGATAAATCAGCCAGGCATGGTGGCTTATGCCTATAACCCCAGCACTTTGGGAGGCTGAGCTGGGAGGAATTCAGGAGTTCAAGACCAGCCTGGGCAAAACAGTGAGACCCGTCTCTACAAAAAATACAAAAATTAGCCAGGTATGGTGGCACAAGTCTGTGATCCTAGTTACTCGGGAGGCTGAGGCAAGAGAATCGCTTTGAACCCAGGAGGTGGAGGTTGCAGTGAGCTGTGATCATGCCACTGAACTCCAGCCCGGGTGAGAGAGTGAGACCCTGTCTCTTAATAAATAAAATAAAAGGGGCTGGGCGTGGTGGCTCACGCCTGGAATCCCAGCACTTTGGGAGACCGAGGCGGGCGGATCACGAGGTCAGGAGGTCAAGACCATCCTGGCTAACACGGTGAAACCCCGTATCTACTAAAAATACAAAAAAATTAGCTGGGTGTGGTGGCAAGCGCCTGTAGTCCCAGCTACTCGGGAGGCTGAGGCAGGAGAATGGCGTGAACCCGGGAGGCAGAGGTTGCAGTGAGCCGAGATCACACCACTACACTCCAGCCTGGGTGACAGGCTAAGACTCCATCTCAAAAAAAAAAAAAAAAAAATTAGCCGGGCGTGGTGGTGGGTGCCTGTAGTCCCTGCTACTTGCGAGGCTGAGGCAGGAGAATGGCGTGAACCTGGGAGGCGGAGCTTGCAGTGAGCTGAGATCACAACACTGCACTCCAGCCTGGGCAACAGAGTGAGACTCTGTCTCAAAAAAAATTAATTAATTAATTAATTAATTAAATTAAAGGGATAAAATGTTGTGACCAAATGAAATGCAAGCTTGGCTTAATATTTCAAAATAAATCA
>NW_016855134.1:0-1392 GCF_001698545.2 Rhinopithecus bieti | reverse complement strand
ATAATTGTTTTTTGGGGGAGGGTGGGAAATACTGTGAGACACTGTAAAAACTTTGCTGCACTCGTCATCCATTGATGATTCTTGCCTGAATTAGTTATTTCTGTGATGACTGGGAAATACTGATTTTTAAATCCCAGTGTTCTTTCTTTATTAGGTGGCATTCTTTTGTAAGAAGTAGGTTCCCCCTTTTCACTATTTATTAATTTATATTGTTATGAACTCATGGGTTCTTACTTTATTCAATGGATTTGTTACTCTCAAATTGTGCCAAATGTGGCTGACGGGAACCCATTCAAGCTGGCTTTTGTGTCTTTTTGACATGTCCACATTGTTCTTCGAATACCACCTTGTCTTTGGCACAACAAAACATTTCAGGCTCAGCTTGTACTTTCTCAGCCTGGGTCCTGGAACCAATTATTTCTCCAAAGAGCCCTAATTCCTTTAAGTGGAGAAGGGTGTTAGACACCAAGGTTGGTAGTAAGTTAGTTTAATGTGTTTAACTATAAATGTTGAGACTAGGATACCAGAAACATTCATTGTTCTTTTCAAAGATCTGATAGTTATCCTAGTAGTTCTTAAAAACTCATTCATCATAACACAGAAATGTAAGAATGAGCTATCAACTCTAAACACTTATTTTTTTGTGTTGTCTGATATAGACATGTCACTTGCTTGATTATGGGAAGTACTGGATGACTCAGTTAAATGGAGGCAGGAAAGTGAGGTCAGGAATATTCCTGCTGAATGGTGACTTGGGGCCAAGAAAAATATTAGTTCTGGATTTGAGTGTTCAGACTCTGCCAAGTATCAGTCACCATAAAGTTTCCATGATACCCTTTCATTTTTTAGGTATCACATGTACATATAGCTCAATCAATAATTTTCCTTTGGATGGGAGTAGTGTTGCTATTTAAATATGATTTTTTTTTTGTTATTTATGAGCTGTAGTTGTAATCAATGAAGTGTCTTATTAATATTCTCAGAATATTTAAATGGTACATGTAACTGGAAGGAATATTGAAGAGTTTATGAATAACCTTGAAGGTTGAAAAGGCACTTTATTTCAAGAAAAGGAAAACTGTTAAATAAGTTTGGACTAATATGCGTCAACTCTTTAGAATTCTGAAAAAAATCAGAAAACTAAAAACTTCTGAAGCTCTATTTGAAATCTCTTCAAATTGGTAAGAACATAGTTTGATATTTAAGATTTCATACTGTGTCAGTAATTCATTTTAGGGAAACTTTGATAGCATCACGGAATTATTACTTGGAAACATAAAGAGGAAGTCTGTTTAAATAATCTTTGGAAACATAAAGAGGAAGTCCATTTAAACAAATAGAATCTATGGATATTCTTGGTTAAATTGGATTTACTTTACATTTTAAGTTAAA
>NW_016855133.1:0-1141 GCF_001698545.2 Rhinopithecus bieti | reverse complement strand
AGCCTCCCATGCCCTGATAGGCCCTGGTGTGTGATATTCCCCTCCCTGTGTCCATGTGTTCTAATTCTTCAACTCCTACTTGTGAGTGAGGACATGTGGTGTTTGGTTTTCTGTTCCTGTGTTAGTTTGCCAAGAATGATAGTTTCCAGCTTCATTGATGTCCCTCCAAAGGACATAAACTCATCCTTTTTTTATGGCTGCATAATATTCCACGGTGTATATGTGCCACACTTTCTTAATCCAGTCTATCATTAATGGACATTTGGGTTGCTTCCAGGTCTTTACTACAGTGAACAGTTCTGCAATAAACATACATGTGCATGTGTCTTTATAGTAGAATGATTTATAATACTTTGGTATATACCCAGTAATGGGATTGCTGGGTCAAATGGTATTTCTAGTTCTAAATCCTTGAGGAATCACCACACTGTCTTCCACAATTGTTGAACTAATTTACACCTCCACCAACAGTGTAAAAACATTCCTATTTCTCCACATCTTCTCCAACATCTGTTGTTTCCTGACTTTTTAATGATGCCATACTAACTGGTGTGAGATTGTATCTCATTGTGGTTTTGATTGGCATTTCTCTGATGACCAGTGATGATGAGCTTTTCTTCATGTTTGTTGGCCACATAAATGTCTTCTTTTGAGAAGTGTCTGTTCATATTTTCACTCACTTTTGATGGGATCATTTTTTTTCTTTTAAATTTGTTTAAGTTCTTTGTAGATTCTGGATATTAACCTTTTGTCAAATGAATAGATTGCAAACATTTTCTCCCATCCTGTAGGTTGCCTGTTCACTCTGTGATAGTTTCTTTTGCTGTGTCGAAGCTCTTTAGTTTAATTAGATCCCATTTGTCAATTTTGGGTTTTGTTGCCATTGCTTTTGGTGTTTTGGTCATGAAGTCTTTGCCCAGCCTATGCCCTGAATGGTATTGCCTAGGTTGTACAAAAAT
This sequence comes from Rhinopithecus bieti, assembly GCF_001698545.2. NCBI lineage: Eukaryota > Metazoa > Chordata > Mammalia > Primates > Cercopithecidae > Rhinopithecus > Rhinopithecus bieti. The sequence continues at coordinate 182 of NW_016855133.1, read as the reverse complement.
TACAAGCATTCCTATACTCCAATAATAGACAGAGAGCCAAATCATGAGTGAATTCCCATTCACAATTGCTACAATGCAGATAATATACCTAGGAATCCAACTTCCAAGGGATGTGAAGGACCTCTTCAATGAGAGCTACAAACTACTGCTCAAGGAACTTAGAGAGGACACAAACAAATGGA
>NW_016855131.1:0-1017 GCF_001698545.2 Rhinopithecus bieti | reverse complement strand
TAAATAAAATTATCTGTCTAAAACATTGAAGAATATATTCATCATAGTGTTTCAGATTCTATTACCTAGTTTGTTGTCTAGGCTGACTCTTGTTCATGGTGTATTAGTTCTATGTATGTTTTATTACTACTTTATTATTAACTGTAAATTCTTCACAGGGATTTTTTGTGTCTGTGAATTTCAAGCAGTCTGGAATGAGAAAGATTCCGTCCATTGTGGATTTTGCCTGTTGAGAATTGCTGCCTTTCACATTTAGATATTGTTCCGTCCATTGTGGAATTGCCTGTTGAGAATTGCTGCCTTTCACATTTAGATATTGTTCAATCAAGTTTAGCCTAAAGCTGCCTCCTTCCATGTTTTAAGTTTGGCCTAAAGGTTTCTCCATATATAGTGAACTCTAATCTAAATGGGTGTGTAAACAGACTATAACCTACTCTTGAGCCAGTCACCAAGTTTTGGCCAATCAAAAGGCTCCAACTGTTCAAATGGTGTTCAAATGAGGCAGACCCTGAGCTGTGACGAATCTGGCTATTTCTGTACCTCACTTCCATTTTCTGTCCATCACTTTCCTTTTTCTGTCCATAAATCTTCTTCCACCATGTGGCTGTGCTGGAGTCTCTGAATCTGCTCTGGCTCAGGAGGCTGCTTGATTTGTGAATCATTCTTTACTCAATTAAACTGTTAAATTTAATTTGGCTAAGAATTTTCTTTTAGGGCCGGGCGCGGTGGCTCAAGCCTGTAATCCCAGCACTTTGGGAGGCCGAGACGGGTGGATCGCGAGGTCAGGAGATCGAGACCATCCTGGCTAACACGGCGAAACCCCGTCTCTACTGAAAATACAAAAAAACTAGCCGGGCGAGTTGGCGGGTGCCTGTAGTCCCAGCTACTTGGGAGGCTGAGGCAGGAGAATGGCGTAAACCCGGGAGGCGGAGCTTGCAGTGAGCTGAGATCCGGCCACTGCACTCCAGCCTGAGCAACAGAGCGAGACTCCGTCTCAAAAAAAAAAAAAAAAAGATA
>NW_016855130.1:0-1272 GCF_001698545.2 Rhinopithecus bieti | reverse complement strand
AATGTAAAACAAAGGCCATTCTGTCATGCACTTGAAGGTTTACTTTTGTGAGAACCTTTTTTGTTGTGCAGAAATAAAAGCACAATATTCCATCGAGATTTTAAAGAGACCCCTGCACTTGTGAAAACGATTCTTTGGTGTGACTGTGTCAAAACTCCCATCTTTATGGAGAGACTATAAGCTTTCTACAAATTACTACACACACCAAAATGAAAAAGCCAAATTCACAGATTAAAAAAAAAAATCTATATGCTTACCATTAGTCTACATTCCAGTAATTTGAGAAGAATTATTTTCAAATTCCTTCAAGTCGCCTTGCAAATTTACAGCATCAAGATAACTTCATTATCTACCTTATGCAGCTACCAGTCCCTTATCAGGTATCTGTTATATTCTTAAGTTTGGGTAAAAATCAGCTGGTTTTAGGGCCTACTGTATATGAGGCATTAGTTTATTTAAATAGAACACAAAGAAAAGAAAAATTCTTTCACCGGAGAAGAAAACATCAAAGCACCTTTAAAATGGTATCCAAGCACAGGCATTATTATGAAAATGCAATTATCATTCTAGTGTCACACACACACACAAAATCAAGCCTCCCATTTTAATCCACTGATTTAAAACTGATTAGGTAATTTTCCACTTCCTACAATAGCCTTGATTATGTTTTACATGTCAAAGATAGTCTTTAAAAGGCTACATATATGTGTGTATATATATATATATTATATGTATACACACACACGCACACACAGAAATATGGAATGCATGTATCTGTAGAATGCATTCATTGCATTAAGTAATAAAACACTGAATTTATAATCTGAGAAAACACATCCTTGCAGAGGACTCCAAGAAATTCCTATGTAGCCATCCGCAGCCATCCCCCCAACCCCTAACATTTTGCTTATTTCCACAGGAAAATTTATGCTGAGGATTTAATGGATTACTGCTAACATCTTCTCCACTGCCAACTAAAGGTATGAAATAATTGTCCACTCTCCAAATCTTCCCTCACAAAACTGCAGACTTCTTTGCGATCTGATTTCTCCCAGCTCTGTCATCCTCTAGAAAAAGGCTCAGTGCGTTCATTGAAACCAAGCAGGTCTCTTGGAGTTTCTGCCTCCTTGTTTTCATGAAAGTCAGGTAGGTGTTTGCACCCTGACCATTTAATTTCTAGTTGGAGAAGGAAAAAGCTACCCAGGATATCTGAAACAAGTACTTCTATGTTGTCCTCGCAGAACGACCACACAAACTGGCAATTCCGCTTCG
>NW_016855129.1:0-1732 GCF_001698545.2 Rhinopithecus bieti | reverse complement strand
GAGAATGGCGTGAACCCAGGAGGCGGAGCTTGCAGTGAGCCGAGATCCGGCTACTGCACTCCAGCCTCGGCGACTGAGCGAGACTCCATCTCAAAAAAAAAAAAAAAAAGAATTTCCCCCCATGTTTTCTTTTAATTGTTTCATAGTTTGGGGTCTTACATTTAGGGCTTTGAGCCATTTGAGTAGATTTTTGTGTATTTAAAACTCTAGTTTTGTGCTTCTGCATATGGATATCCAGTTTACCTAGCATCATTAACTGAACAGATAGCCCTTCCTCCAATGTACGTTGTTGGCACCTTTGTCAAGAGTCAGTTGGCTATAGATATGTGAATGAATTTCTGAGTTCTCTATTCTGTTCCACTGGTCCTGTGAATTTATCATGTTTTCATGTTATCATGACTCCTCTGCCTTAATCTGTAACAGTGCTAATAACTCTTGCCTGTTGTTGTAAGTCACAGAATTGAAGGGCTGCAACAGCCAGCAACATGGTAAAAGGCCTGGGAGGAGGTGAGGAGTAAAAACTAACATAAACAAATCTGTTTGATCAATTACAAATAGGACAAAACAAAAAAAGTGTGAGATGTAATGTCCAGAGGTGGAGATTGAAAAGAGACTTTGAAGATGGTGAAAGGGAAAGGCACATCATTTGTTTGCCATTCACCAGTAAAGTAAAGCTAAGACCACTTCCGGTGTGGTAGACATTTGGGTCTCAGTGAAAGGAATGGATGAGTGGCAAAAATGATGGACTTAGAATTCTGCAAGCCTGTAAAGTGCAAAAGAGAGGGCACCTGGTCAGTGAAGGTATCAAGGTGTTGCCTGGGAGAGCTTGAGCCCTCATGTAACTGCTGTCCAAACTCTGGAAGCAATTAAATGCTCAAATAAATGTCCTTCAAGTTAAGCTGACTACATTTTCATCCAGATTGTTGACACTATCCTTCTGCTAGACTATTGGAACCATGACCACATTGTATTCATGGAGTAGTTAGTATCCGAGAGGTAAAGGAAAATCCTTTTGCAAATAAGACTAAGGAGCCCCTCAGTAGCTCTGGATTCTCTTGAATTTGCCTTTTAGCATTCTTGGATAAAACTGGGTTGGTGCTGTGAAGGGTTGGGAATCCCTTTTTAAAAAGTGATTTTTTCATATATTTTGGCATCTGTTCATGGAATAGTTTATCTAACCCAGTCTACTTATCAATACCACCATCCTAAAAATAATGGCAGCTAATAATAAACGACGTGAATAAATTCCCATGCATATGGCTGGAACTAAGCTCCTTTACATGAATTATCTCCTGGAGTCACAGCACCCTTTTCACCTTTACTTCAAAGAAGGAGGAAGACAAAAGCTAAATAACTTACTTGTTCAAGATCATTCAAATAGAAAGGAGGTAGGAATGGGATGAAAATCTAGGCAATATGATTCAAATCTTCTCAAGCATTGGTGGCTCTATTGTTTATTTATGGTTACTGTTATTGATTAAGGTAGCAATAATAATTCACAGAAACTGACAGAAAGTATAACCAAGCAAGAGTTTCATGCAACTCAGAATTTAAATTTTTCAACTTTTTTTTTTTTTTAATATCAACAGAAGGGAGTTGGTGAGTTAGAACTCCATTGTTCATCTTGAGTTCTCCTTTGGCCTTAACCCAAGGAATAAATCTATGATAAATAACAAGACATAAGTGAACTCCATAGCTTTAAGACACTGAGACATACAAAATCATAAAGCAT
>NW_016855128.1:0-505 GCF_001698545.2 Rhinopithecus bieti | reverse complement strand
GGACATGGATCACGGGGTGGACATGGATCACAGGGAGGATGTGGTTCAGGGGTGGACGTGGATCACAGGAAGGAAGTGGACCATGGGGAAGATATGAATCATGGAGTGGTCATGGGGCACGAGGAGGATGTGGACCATGGGGAGGACATGGATCATGGGGTGGACACAGATCACAGGAAGGATCTGGATCATGGGAAGGATGTAGATCACAGGAAAGATGTGGATCTTGAGAGGATGTGGATCATGGGATGGATATGGGGCACAGGAAAAATGTGGATCATGGGGTGGTCATAGGGCACAGGGAGGATATGGATCATGGGGTGGACATGGATCACAGGAAGGATAGGTATCATGGGGAGGATATGGATCATGGGATGTTCATGGGGCACAGGGATGGCATGGATCATGAGGAGGATACGGATCATGGGAAGGTCATGGGGCAGAGGGAATGTGGATCATGGGGAGGATATGGATCATGGGGTGGTCATGGGATACAGGAAGGATG
>NW_016855127.1:0-1241 GCF_001698545.2 Rhinopithecus bieti | reverse complement strand
CAGCTTCTGTGCATTTGTTCTGAGGCACTCTCAGGATATTTGATATTAACACTGCAGAGCTTCCATTCTGATTTAATTCCCAAAACTATCTTAGCGAAGAGGGCTTTTACAGAAGGCAATTCAATGAAGCAGGGCTACAGTGGCAAATGGGAAACTGAGAATTTTGAAATTATTTATTCATAACTTCCTTTCCCATTAGAGTCATTTTTTCATGAGAATGTATCTCTGGGCTAATTTATTTACCATTGTATTATTAAAGACTAAAATACAGCCTGGCACAAAGTAGTAACTCAATAAATGTTGATGGAGTATTTTATTCTCCCCACCTCCGAGACCAAGTCTTGCTCTGTTGCCCAGGCTGGAGTGCAGTGGCACGATCTCGGTCCACCATCTTCTCTGCTTTCCTGGTTCAAGCAATTCTCCTGCCTCAGCCTCCCGAGTAGCTGGGATTACAGGCATCCACCACCATACCCAGCTGATTTTTGTGTTTTTAATAGAGACGGGGTTTCACCATCTTGGCCAGGGTTGTATCTGAACTCCTGACCTCAGGTGGTCCGCCCACCTCAGCCTCCGAAAGTGCTGGGATTACAGGCGCGAGCCACTGTGCCCAGCTGTAGATTTTACAATCACTATCAATACTTCCAGGTACCATTACTTACTGGATTGGCTACATAAGTTCTGTTTGTATTGGTAGGTTTAGGATTTATTGCTTAAGAGAAAGCTCAAATAGTTTTCACTGCATCAGTCTTCTGAAAGCATCTGATTTTTCTTTTTTCTCTGTTATGCTCTAGGTAAGTATTATGCATTTTGAGTCACTGTTTTGTTTTTTCTTTCTTTTTTTAATTTTTTTTTTTTTTTTTTTTTGAAATGGAATCTCCCTCTCTCGCCCCGGGTGGAGGGCAGTGGCCTGATCTCAACTCGCTGTAACCTCCTCCTCCCGGGTTCAAGCGATTCTCTCCTGAATAGCTGGAATTAGCTGGGATTACAGGCATGTGTCACCACGCCAGGCTAACTTTTACATTTTAGTAGAGAGGGCGTTTCACCCTGTTGGCTAGGCTGGTGTAGAATTCCTAACCTCAGGCGATCCACTTGCCTCGACCTCCCAAATTGCTGGGATTACAAGCATGAGCCAAAGTGCCCAGCCTGAGCCACTGTTTTCCACTTGTGACAAGATGGTGATAGTTTTCTGCTAGTTAACACCATAAGCATGTTGAAAAGCATAATTGAATATTCAAAAGATA
>NW_016855126.1:0-1239 GCF_001698545.2 Rhinopithecus bieti | reverse complement strand
AAAAGATGAGGACAAGAACAAGTAGGTCAAATGTAGGGGTGGGATAAAACTAACTGCTACAAACACAAGGACTCACTGACTCTACTTCTGTGTATGTTTCCATTTTAAAAAGTAGTAATAACAGTAGCAGTAAAATAGATTTCAAGGACTTCCTCCACTCATCCAGGAGGGTAAAAAAAGAGAAATAATCCTAGTTCAAATAAGGGTCAAGTATGGGAGAAGGGGGAGGAACCACTACACCACGGGTGTTCCATCTTTTGGCTTCCCTGGGCCACAATGGCAGAACTGTATTGGGCCACACAGAAAATACACTAACGATATCTGATGAGCTTAAAAAAAATTCTCAAAAAAAAAACCTCATAGTGTTTTAAGAAAGTTTATAAATTTGTGTTGGGCCGCATTCAAAGCCACCACAAGCTGCGGGTTGGACAAGCTTGGGCTACACATTTAACTCACCTGAGTTTCACAAATAATCAGCAGAGGGCGTGGTGAGGGAAGTTTCAACAATGTTCCTTCACTTAATGGAAGCAAAAAAAGTGTTTTGGGAAAAGAATTATTTCCTCCCGCCAGTCCTGCCCTAGACATCCATTTACAAAGAAACTTTCAACATTTCTCAAGTCCAAGAAGTGGATGGCCAGTGTTTGTTTGCTATGGAACAAAGAAAGCTTCCCTAACATCCTAAGACGTACAATTCTGATTATACATACACAGTTTCTGGGTGTGAAAACAGTATTTTTTCATTCCCGGTTTTTTGGCTGTGCTCCAAGGGGTTTTTTTTTTTTTAATCAAGTAATCTTTAGTGAGATCCTTTCTTGGGAAGAAGTAGAGGGTTTTTCAAAGACTTTTATGAAAATATTTGCACAAACACATTTTAGCATTTCATGTAATGATACCAAGTGTTCTTTGAGGTTCTAAAAGAAAACAATCTAAAATTACCTACTCCTGTCAAAATTTCCAACAGAGGCTATCACTACCATATGTAAATCACATAATCGTTTTGCTAGTAAAGAGAAAGGAAAATTAACATGCTCTGAGCACTTACTATATGTTAGGCATTTACTATGTATTTTAAAGCAAATCTTCCTAACAACCTTAATAGGTGGGTACTATTATTGTCCAAATATTACAGATGAGAAAACTGGGGCACCAAGAGGCTAGTAAGGTGTTAAGTAACTTAGGACACCAAATAGTAAATGGCAGAACCAGGGTGTGAACCCTAGCAGTCTGACTGCAACATTT
>NW_016855125.1:0-208 GCF_001698545.2 Rhinopithecus bieti | reverse complement strand
CTACAGTCTCCAGCTAAGGCACCTGGGCCTACAAAGACTCCAGTTCAGCAGGCTGGGCCAGGAAAAATTCCAGCTCAACAGGCAGGACCCGCAAAGCCTTCTGCCCAGCAGACTGGCCCAACAAAGCCTCCTTCACAACTGCCTGGTCCAGCAAAGCCCCCACCTCAACAGCCTGGCTCAGCAAAGTCCCCTCCTCAACAGCCTAGCT
>NW_016855124.1:0-414 GCF_001698545.2 Rhinopithecus bieti | reverse complement strand
TGGAGTGCAGTAGAGCGATCTCGGCTCACTGCAAGCCCCGCCTCCTGGGTTCACGCCGCTCTCCTGCCTCAGCCTCCCAAGTAGCTAGGACTACAGGTGCCCGCCACCATGCCCGGCTAATTTTCTTTTGTATTTTTAGTAGAGATGGTGTTTCACCATATTAGCCAGGATGGTCTCGATCTCCTGACCTCATGATCCGCCCGCCTCAGTCTCCCAAAGTGCTGGGATTACAAGCGTGAGCCACCATGCCGAGCCTGTTTTATTGTTTGGTTTTGTTTTGTTTTTTAAATTAGCCAAGTGTAGTGGTTCATGCCTGTAGTCCCAGCTACTTGGGAGGCCGAGGTTGGAGGATGGCTTGAGCCCAGGAGTTCAAGGATACAATGAGTGAGCTATGATTGCCTCACTGCTCTCAAG
>NW_016855123.1:0-208 GCF_001698545.2 Rhinopithecus bieti | reverse complement strand
AACACTATAAGTGTGTTGACGTTAATAGAACCCTCAACTACTTACTTGACAGCAATCCACCCAGAACATGCTTACAAGCAAGGACTCTACCAGAATAACCTAACTATAATACATACCGCCCAAACATCCAAAATTCACAACATAGTCCGCTAGAATATCAACCGATCCAAGAAATTCACTAACGTACATAGCACATTTTACCCTTCAT
>NW_016855122.1:0-406 GCF_001698545.2 Rhinopithecus bieti | reverse complement strand
CACACACACACCACACACACCACACACACACCACACACACACACCACACACACACCACACACACACCACACACACCACACACACCACACACACACCACACATACACACACACCACACACACACACCCATACACACACACCACACACACCCCACACACACACCCCCCACACACCCCACACACACACACACCACACACACACCACACACACACACACCACACACACACACACACACCACACACACACACACCACACACACACACCACACACACACACACCACACACACACACACCACACACACCACACACACACCACACACACACCACACACACACACACCACACACACCACACACACACCACACACACACACACACACCACACACACACACACACACACACACACAC
>NW_016855121.1:0-1019 GCF_001698545.2 Rhinopithecus bieti | reverse complement strand
GGAAGGAGGAGGAAGGAGGAGGAAGGAGGAGGAGGAGGAGGAGGAGAGGAAGAAGGAGGAGGAAGGAGGAGGAGAAGGAGAAGGGGAAGGGGAAGGGGAAGAGGAAGAAGAAGAAGAAGGAGGAGGAGGAGGAGGAGGAAGGAGGAGGAAGGAGGAGGAAGGAGGAAGAAGAAGGAAGAAGAAAGAAGAAAGAAGAAGGAGAAGGAGAAGAAGAAGAAGAAGAAGAAGAAGAGTGTGAATTACACCTGTGGAAGCAGGGCAAGGCTCCGGGCGGTGCTGTGTGCAGCCACAGGGTTTCCCGAGGTGGCTCACAGTCCCAGCATGGGAGACGAGGGGAGGGAGGCCCTGAGCCATCTCGGAGGGACACAGTTCTCTTGATACCTTTTCAGAATTTTGCTAAGAGAAGGATTTGCTAAGACAAAACAAGAGTTTCACTAAAGCAGTATAGCTCAGGGGTTAAACATGAATGCTCTGGAATATACCGGATAGTGTGTGAATCCCCGCACCTCTACTCCCAGCATGGAGACCGCGGTGGGGCCTGTCCTCCTGACGCTTTTCTCAGTTCTTCCTCTGAAACTCGGGGAAAACAAAAGCAACCATCTCTTCAAAGACCTTAGACTAGTGCCTGGCAATTCATTAATTCTCAGTAAATACTAGCTATTTCTAAACTAGTAACACCGGTTCAGGGCTGAGCACATAGACAAATTCTTTTTTAAAAAATGTTCACTTTATGGCCGGGCGCGGTGGCTCACGCCTGTAATCCCAGCACTTTGGGAGGCCGAGACGGGCGGATCACGAGGTCAGGAGATCGAGACCATCCTGGCTAACACGGTGAAACCCCATCTCTACTATAAATACAAAAATTAACCGGGCGAGGTGGCAGGTGCCTGTAGTCCCAGCAACTCGGGAGGCTGAGGCAGGAGAATGGCCTGAACCCAGGAGACAGAGCTTGCAGTGAGTGGAGATCCCGCCACTGCGCTCCAGCCTGGGCAACAGAGCGAGACTCCCTCTCAAATAAA
>NW_016855120.1:0-1516 GCF_001698545.2 Rhinopithecus bieti | reverse complement strand
TGAAAGTTTGATTATAATGTGTCTTGGTGAGGGTCTCTGAGTTCATCTTATTTGGAGTTCATTGAGCTGTTTGGATGTTTGTACTCATGTCTTTCATCAAATTTGGGAAATTTTCAGCCAGTATTTGATCAAATATATATTCTCTCTGCTCCTTTCTATTTTCCTTCTGGTATTTTTATAATGTGTATGTTGGTCTGCTTAATGGTGTCAAAAATGTTCCTTTAGACTCTTAGTCCATTTTGGGTTGCTGTTGACAGAATACCTGAGTAGGTAATTTATGATGAACAGAAATTTATTGGCTCACAGTTGTGGAGGCTGGGAAGTCTAAAATCAGGGTGCCAGCATCTGGTGAGGGCCTTTTTGCTGCATCATCACATGGTGAAAAGCAAGACAGTAAGAGAATGAGAGAAAGCAAGAGGGGGCCGAACTCATTCTTTTTTAACAGCACCAATCCCACCCATGAGAGTGGAGCCTGTAGCCTAATTATCTCTTAAAGGTCCCACCGCTTAATACTGTTACAATGGCAATTCAATTTCAACATAAATTTTGGAAGGCATAACTTTTTTTTTTTTTTTTTGAGACAGTTTTGCTCATCACCAAGGCTAGAGTGCAATGCCGCGATCTCGTCTCACTGCAACCTCCACCTCCCGGGTTCAATAGATTCTCCTACCTGAGCCCTCCCAAGTAGCTGGGATTACAGGGGTCCACCACCACGCCCAGCTAACTTTTGTATTTTCAGTAGAGACAGGGTTTCACCATGTTGGGCAGGCTGGCCTCAAACTCCTGACCTCAAGTGATCCACCTGCCTTGACCTCCCAAAGTGCTGGGATTACAGGTGTGAGGCACCGCGCCCAGCAGGGATAACATTTAACCTATATGTTCACTTTTCTTCGATTTTTGTCATTCTGTTCCTTAGACTTAATAATCTCCACTGTCCTATCTTTGCTGTTTCTTTTGCTTGTTCAAATCTGCCTTTGAATCTGTTTTCATTTTAATGATTGTACTTTTCAGCTCCAGAATTTCCTTTTGGTTTAAGGTTTTCTGTCTCTTTATTGATATTTCCATTTTGTTCATACATTCCTTCCCTGACTTCCTCCCACATATTCCTTAGTTTTTTGAGCATCTTTAAGACAGCTATTTAAAAATCTTTGTCTGTTAGATCCACAACCAGGACTTTTTCAAAGACATTTTCTATTGATTTTTTTTCCTTTGAATGGGTCATACTTTCCTCTTTCTTCATATGCCTTATGATTTTTTGTTGAAAACTGGACATCTGAATTTAATAATGTGGTAACTCTTGAAATCCAATTCTCTCCCTTCCCCAGGATTTTCTGTTTTATTATTATGTGTTTTGTTTTTGTTTTTTTGTAGGCTATCTCTGTGTCAAGGATCAATCTGAGGTATACACTTAAGTTTTCTTACATCTTCTCTGAGCCTGCACCTTCCATGTGCATATGCAGTCGCTTCCTATTCTGAATGTGCTAGTCTTTAATGTCTGGCTCTCAAAGGGGAAAAG
>NW_016855119.1:0-1516 GCF_001698545.2 Rhinopithecus bieti | reverse complement strand
TATATTTATATATAATATATTTATTATACAGTTATATGAAAATATAGCTTTGTATGTATTTTTTAATTTTGTTAGGGTTGGGCAGGAGCTAGAGATAAAGGTATTGGAGTCATCACTTGGATTCATAGATATGGATGAGCCATAAAACTAATGGGGTCCTTAAAAATTACATAGTATAACCACTTTCTCTTAGACATGATGCCAGATGGTTTAACAGTAAAAAGAAGGCCTATCATGACTAACTTCATTTTGCTCCTAACCCCATCACTGCTGTCATTTCTTTTAGGTTAACTGCTTTTGCTTATCTCTGCATGTAGGCAAAGCTAACTATGAGAGGTATTTCATTTATAGTTTAAAGCAAGAATAATAATAGTTTCTTTCCCAGCACTAACTCCCTGAGGAGATGAGAGGATGCATGTGACTAACAATGTTATGCTAAAGATTTATAGGAACATTGTGACCTGACTTACATCATCCAAAGCCAACTGATTGAGAAGAAAGAAGATTCAGAACCTCCTCGGACCTTCGCTGCCACCCAGATGTCTGTGGTCATCGGTCTATTGATATCAATCCCCTCCTTCTTCCCCTAAGATAAAAAGAAAATAAAATTCCTGAAATTCATATTTACTTAAGATGTTGCTTTAGGACACTAGTCTGCCATCTTCTCGGTTTGGTGGCTCTCCAAATAAAGTTGCTTTCCTTCCCCCAACACCTTGTCTCTGGATGTATTGGCTGTCATGTGGTGTATTAGTTCATTCTCACATTGCTATAAAGAACTACCTGAGACTGGGTAATTTATGAAGAAAACAGGTTTGACTGACTCACAGTTTCTACATGGCTGGGGAGGCCTCAGGAAACTTACAATCACAGTGGAAGGCATAGGGGAAGTAAGCACATCTTCACATGGCTGGCAGGAGAGTGAGAGCAAAGGGGAAAATGCTATACATTTTTGAACAACAAGGTCTCAAGAGAACTATCACGAGAACAGTAAGAGGGAAGGAAATCTGCCCCCATGACCCAATCACCTCCCACCAGATCCCTCCCCAAACACTGGGGATTACGATTCAACATGAGATTTGGATGGGGACATAGAGCCAAACCACATGATGCAGTGAGTGAGTATGAGCATTGGACTTGGTTACTATGGCATTATTGTCCTGTTCAAAATGATCACAACATGTTTGAATCACAGCTAAGACTAGAATTCCTAGTTTTTTCCGTATAGTGTTTGAATATAGGTTCTAGATTTTGTAACTTAAAATTCTTGAAATTAAAAGGATACTCAATTAATATTTAAATTGTAAGAACAGAATGCCTTAGATTTGTTATTAAAATATTTTTTCATGAAAAATTGAAACCCTGACAAATATGCCTTCAGATGTGTGTGTGTGTGTGTGTGTGTGTGTGTGTGTGTGTGTAATGCCCGTGCTCCAAGGCATTTTATATCTTGAACATTTTAAGGTTGAAAATTGTTTCTTGTATTTGACATCTGATTAACGTTTCCTCAAATGAAAGT
>NW_016855118.1:0-1255 GCF_001698545.2 Rhinopithecus bieti | reverse complement strand
AGTTTCGGCTTTCTACTTATGGCTAGCCAATTTTCCCCATCCCACTTATTAAAAAGGGAATCCTTTCCCCATTTCTTGTTTTTCTCAGGTTTGTCAAAGATCAGATGAAGCCCAAGATTTTCAAAGAGGAACAAGACATTCATCTGGCAGCAGTCAGACTGGTATGTCAAAATTAAGTGTAACTGGTAGACACCTAGAGGAATTGACAACCAGATGTATTGACAACAGGATTCATAGAAGGTTCAAGAGCCAGTTCTTGATGTCCAACATTGGTTATGGGAGCAACAAAAGAATAACGCACATGCTGCCCAGTAGCTTACAGAAGTTCCTGGTCCACAACATCAAGGAGCTGGAAGTGCTGCTGAAGTGCAACAAATCGTACTGTGCTGAGATCGCTTACAATGTTTCCTCCAAGAACCATAAAGTCGGCCAGGCGCGGTGGCTCAAGCCTGTAATCCCAGCACTTTGGGAGGCCGAGTGGGCAGATCACGAGGTCAGGAGATCGAGACCATCCTGGCTAACACGGTGAAACCCCATCTCTACTAAAAAATACAAAAAACGAGCCGGGCGAGGTGGCGGGCGCCTGTAGTCCCAGCTACTTGGGAGGCTGAGGCAGGAGAATGGTGTAAACCCGAGGGGCGGAGCTTGCAGTGAGCTGAGATCTGGCCACTGCACTCCAGCCTGGGCGACAGAGCGAGACTCTGTCTCAAAAAAAAAAAAAAAGAACCATAAAGTCATTGTGGAAAGAGCAGCCCAGCTGGCCATCAGAGTCACCAGTCACAATGCAAGGCTGTGCAGCAAAGAAAATAAATAGACTGCCCATATGCCCATTTTATTTCTGTTTAAGTAAAAACTGCAAAAAAAAAAAAAAAAAAAAAAAAAAAAAAAGGAAAACAAAAAGAAAAGAACATTGCTACAAGAACCACCATGAAATCATAGGCCCATATGCTAAAATAGCCCTGGGAGACAGTTGAGTCCACCCCTTCTCCCATTTTGCAGATGGAGACACTAAGGCCCAGAGAAGGAAATAGAATTGCCACAGGTTCTACAGTGAGTTCATGGGAAGGGCAAGACTAATGAGAAAACGGACATCTCTTGGACACTCACTGGGCACTGTGCTTTGCATACATGATCATATTCCATCCTCAAAACAAACCTGTGCAGCCAGTTTTGTTAGTGCTCCAGATTCACAGATGAAGCCTCAACTCTGAGGCTCAGACACTGGGAGTTGCCCAGGATCACACAGTTAGGAGAC
>NW_016855116.1:0-612 GCF_001698545.2 Rhinopithecus bieti | reverse complement strand
TTCTTTCTAGTTTTCATCTAAGGATATTTCCTTTGTTACCATAAGCTCCATTGCGTTCAGAGGTATCCCATTGCAGATTTCCAGAAAATTGTGTTAGCAAACTGAACACTGAAGAGAAACGTGTAAGTCTGGAAGTTGCATTCACACATCGAAATGCATTTTGACAGATGGCTTCTTTCGAGTTTTGATCTGGGGAAATTTCCTTTTTCACCATAGCCCTCAATGAGCTCCCAAGTACCACTTTGCAGAACCCAAGATAACACAGTTAGCAAACTGTTCCAAGAAGGGAAGGGTGGAACTCTGTGTGATGAAGTCACACACAAGAAAGCAATCTCCCAGTAAGCTTCTCTCCACTTATTATCTGAGGATATTTCCTTTTTCACCATGGGCCCCTATAGGCTCCCAAATATCACTCTGCAGATTCCACGAAAAGAGTGTTAGCAAACTGCTTCCTGAGAACTCAGCTGTAACTCAGTGAGAGGATTTCACAAATCACAAAGAAGTTTCTCAGAAAGCTTCTTTGACGTTTTGAACTGATATTTCCTTTATCAGCGTGGGCCTCATTGTGATCCAAGGAAGTCCTTCTCAGGGTACTGAAAAACAGTGATAATG
>NW_016855115.1:0-612 GCF_001698545.2 Rhinopithecus bieti | reverse complement strand
TAATAAATTTCTGTTCTTTATAAATTAAAAAAAAAAAAAATCATCGCTTAAGGCAAGGACCGGCCATTTCCACTTCTTTTGTGGTGGAATGTCATTGGTTAAGGTGAGGCAGGGCATTTGCACTTCTTTTGTGATTCTTCAGTTACTTCAGGCCATCTGGGCATATACGTGCAAGTCACAGGGGATGCGATGGCTTGGCTTGGGCTCAGAGGCCTGACATTCCTGTCTTCTTATATTAATAAGAAAAATAAAACAAAATAGTGTGAAGTGTTGGGGCGGCGAAAATTTTTGGGGGGTGGTATGGAGAGAGAATGGGCGGTGTTTCTCAGGGCTGCTTCAAGAGGGATTAAGGGCGGCGTGGGAACCTAGAGTGGGAGAGATTAAGCTGAAGGAAGATTTTGTGGTAAGAGCTGATATTGTGGAGTTGTTAGAAGAAACATTTGTTGTATAGAATGATTGGTGATGGCCTGGATACGGTTTTGGATGAATTGAGAAACTAAATAGAAGCTATAAGTTCTGAATAAAACAAGGAGAAAAATGGGTATTAAAGGACTAAGAATTGGGAGGGCCCAGGACGTCCAATTAGAGAGTGCCCAAGGGGGTTCAGGGTAA
>NW_016855114.1:0-1240 GCF_001698545.2 Rhinopithecus bieti | reverse complement strand
ATGGAGTCTCACTCTGTCACCCAGGCTGGAGTGGAGTGAAGTGATCTCGATTCACTGCAAGCTCCGCCTCCTGGCTTCAAGCAATTCTCCTGCCTCAGCCTCCCGAGTAGCTGGGACTACAGGCGCACACCACCATGCCCAGCTAATTTTGTATTTTAGTAGAGATGGGGTTTCACCATGTTAGCCACAATGGTCTCAATCTCTTGACCTTGTTTTTTTTTTTTTTTTTTTTTTTTTTTTGAGGCGGAGTCTCGCTCTGTCGCCCGGTCTGGAGTGCTCAGCTCACTGCAACCTCCACCTCCCGGGTTCAAGCGATTCTCCTGTTTCAGTCTCTGAAGCAGCTGGGATTACAGGGGTGTGCCACCACCCCGGGCTAATTTTTGTGTTTTTAGTAGAGATGGGGTTTCGCCATGTTGGCCAGGCTGGTCTCAAGCTCCCAACCTCAGGTGATCTGTCCGCCTTGGCCTCCCAAAGTGCTGGGATTACAGGCGTAAGCCACTGCGCCCGGCCCACCTTTCCCATCGGGCCAGACTGGTTTCCTTATTTGTTCCAGGGAAGAACAAACCATGCTCATTTCAGCTCTGTATCCACAACGCCTATCACAGTACCTGACACACAGTAGTTGCTCGGTAAATGTTTGTCAGTTCAACAACTTGCTCTTAGGCCTGTGCTATGCTGTACCCCTGGAAAGGCCTCATCCAACCCACCATTTTTCAAAGGCCAGTTCAACTCCTGCACCTCTTCCCAGCATAACACTGAAGCAACCTGCCTTTGCCATTGTCTTCTCCCACTCTCAATTCCCACCAAATTCAATCACTTCTGATCTTTATTGTTATTTAAACATTTCCTGTTTCTGTGTTTTGTCTGCTCCACCAAACTGGGAGTTTCTTGAGGAAGGCAGAATATTTCAAGGCAGTGAGGAGCACTGGAAAGATTATTAATCTGTGACCAGGCAAACCTAGTTATACGACTTTGAGAAAAATGTATATAAAACCCTTAGAACAGTGCTTAGAACATGGTGTGCACTTCCTAGCTTCTATCATTATCATCTCTCCGAACACCTCAGTTCGCTTGCTTATAAAATGAAGTGATAGGCAGGCGCTGTGGCTCCCACCTGTAATCCCAGAACTTTGGGAGGCTGAGGTGGGTGGATCACGAGGCCAGGAGATTGAGACCTCCTGGCTAAAAAATGGTGAAACTCGGCCAGGCGCGGTGGCTCAAGCCTGTAATCCCAGCACTT
>NW_016855113.1:0-263 GCF_001698545.2 Rhinopithecus bieti | reverse complement strand
CTTCTTTCTTTTCTTTCTTTCTTTCTTTTCTGGTGGAGCAACTGAAACCTGAATTCCTGAAGAGGGTGGATAATTTACAGTCCTACCATAATGAGGCTGTTGCAGTGCTCCACTTTCTTTTTTTTTTTCTTTCTTTCTTTCTTTCTTTCTTTCTTTCTTTCTTTCTTTCTTTCTTTCTTTCTTTCTTTCTTTCTTTCCTTCTTTCTTTTTCTTTCTTTCTTTCTTTTCTGGTGGAGCAACTGAAACCTGAATTCCTGAAGAGG
>NW_016855112.1:0-1731 GCF_001698545.2 Rhinopithecus bieti | reverse complement strand
GAGACAGAGTCTCGCTCTGTCACCCAGGTTGGAGTGCAGTGGCACGATCTCAGCTCACTGCAAGCTCCGCCTCCCGGATTAACGCCATTCTCCTCCCTCAGCCTCCTGAGTAGCTAGGACTACTCGGCCTCCCAAAGTGCTAGGATTACCGGCATGAGCCACCGCACCTGGCCTGCACTTCAATAACTCTCTACAGAAACTCTCACTATCAGTTTGTTCAATTTTCTGATTAATTCTTTGATGTTTCTTAGGTGGCCTAGAATCAGGTAAAGGATATTACTAGCAAAAGTAATTTTGCAGTCTTTAGGTGATTTTTTATAGATATTTGAGCCCCTAGTTTTAGGATGTGGAAATACTTGGCATCTACTGAATTATTTTGACTCCACAGAAACAATGAAGCCACAGAATACACTGTCATACATCTCTCATAGACAGACAGACAGACAGATGATAGATAGATAGATAGATAGATAGATAGATAGATAGATAGGTATACATTGCACACATCTGTGCGAGTATCCCCTTGAATTTTGTGACCCTCATTGGGCTTCAAGATATTTCAGTTTCTTCTGATCCATTATGAGATCCTTTTACAGATTTTCCTCAACAAGGAATTAGGACTTTTATAATCACACCAAAGAATGAGACAGTGTGCTGACTGACAATGACAAATGGCCAACAGGAAATCTTTAGGCTCCAGGAGGAAATCCCAAAAACCACTCTGGCAAGAGCCTAATAATGAATTTAAATAATTAACATAATGAAATAGATTACTACTGGAAAACCAAAACCTACTTCACAACTGGCCAGTGAGAATTATTCACACAAGGTCATTGCAAAGCCCATAGTTGATAATGCATAAATGTTGAGTAAATATTACGTATCTCTGGTCAGGCACTTTGGGAGGCTGAGGCAGGAGGATCCCTCAAGCCTAGGAGTTCAACAGCCTGGGCTACATAGTGATACCTTGTCTCTACAAAAAACAAAGCGAAACAAATCAAAACAAAACACCTAAAAATTAGATGAGCATGGTGACATGTGCCTGTGATCTCTCAACTACACAGGAGGCTTAGGCAGGAGGATTACTTGAGCCCACGAGTCTGAGACTGCAGTGAGCCGTGATCATGAAATTTCACTCCAGGTTGGGTGACAGAGGGAGACTCTGTCTCCAAAATATACATCTATATATACATATGTGTGTGTGTGTGTGTGTGTGTATATATTTCTTGAAGACTTTTATCAATAGAGTATTATCTTTTCTATGAACTTTCTATAGCACTCCATACTGAGAATGTTAAAGGTAAATAAAATTTGGTCCTTGCCCCTAGAAATTATAGTAAAAGTGAAGTAAAGAATTAATATAACATAATGGTTAAGACATTCTTTTATCGTGTGTCTGTTTTTATTAATTGGCATTGGTTTTAGCATTTGTAGTTGTTTTCAGTTTGGTGGGTCATGTAACCATTTTATGCCTTAGTTTCTTCTATTGTAAGATGCAGATAATAAGAGTAACTTTCTCGTGGTGTTTATTTCATGGGTTAAATAAAAATCAATCCACAGAATTAATTCATTGAATGAAAATGTATGTCAATTACCTATTTTATATTGCAATTTTCAAAAGTGCGTATGATCGCTCTTTTATTGATAGTATTGTCCTACTATTCCCCATTGGCTTTATGTGGTGATTACTAGAACCGTATTGGCTTCTGGGCTGGGGAAAGTCATGCCATG
>NW_016855111.1:0-264 GCF_001698545.2 Rhinopithecus bieti | reverse complement strand
TGGTAGCGGGCGCCTGTAGTTCCAGCTACTCGGGAGGCTGAGGCAGGAGAATGGCATGACCCGGGAGGGGAGGTTGCAGTGAGCCGAGACTGTGCCCCTGCACTCCAGCCTGGGCGACAGAGCAAGACTCCATCTCAAAAAAAAAAAAAAAAAAATAAAAAAATTTAAAAAAGAAATCGATGTCTACCCAAAAAACTTGGAAATCACAAAAGGTACAAAGAAGAAGTTTAAAACAAAGTGCTTCTGTAATCCTACTAAACAGAG
>NW_016855110.1:0-440 GCF_001698545.2 Rhinopithecus bieti | reverse complement strand
TTTCCTTTCTCACTGTAAGCCTCAATGCACTCCTGAATATCCCTTCTCAGACTAAACAAAACAGTGTTATGATACTGCTCAACGAAAAGGGAAGTTTAACTGTGGGACCGGAATTCACGTGACACAGAGCAGTTTCACAGAATGTTTCCTTCTGGTTTCTCTCTGAGGTTATTTCTTTTTCAGGATACTCTACAGAGCGTTTCCAAATATCCTTTCTCAGATTCCACAGAAACAGTGATTTGAAACTGCTCAAGCCAAAGAATGATTTAACCCAATGGTTGAATGCAAACATCAAAAACGAGTAGCACAGAAAGCTTCTCTCCAATTTTCGATGGAAGACATTTCCTTCCTCAACACAGGCCTCCAGATCACACTTACTATCCCTTCATAGAACCTCAAAGACCGACTTTCAAACTGGGAAATGTAGAGCAAGCATTAAC
>NW_016855109.1:0-1014 GCF_001698545.2 Rhinopithecus bieti | reverse complement strand
CTCTTAAAACCTGTTACAGTTTCCTTTTTGGGGAAAAGAATCAGAACTCTGTTTCTCATTCCATAGCACCTGATATTATTTCAAGTTTTATAATATCTTAAGTTTTATCATATTGAATTGTTTTGATTGGTTTCGTTTTTAAATTTTCATCCAAAATTTTGGACCTTTTCCCATGGAGAAACAAGTGAAGCCACTCTTCAGCCTACACACTCTACCTGTAGCCCATCATTACAGTAAAAAACGACTAAGTTTGTTTCACTTCTAAGTTGTCTCTCATTAACGTACTTTATCTGAAAATTTCAAGAGAGCTCTTTATAATCTTAATGTTTGCTCGAGCTATAAGAACTGCCATTTAAAAAATAATGGAGTAATAGATAGTTTATTCAGTATCGCTATGGAATATGTACAAAATGGATCTACAGATATTTTGAACTGGACCAGGTGGGTATTGAAGTAACTCATCAGAATCTGTCCTGCAGTGACTGTGCTTAATGTTCAAATTCAGTAACGTATTCTTTATGCTCTACTTTATAGGCAAATTACAGTGCTTTTGTGTGTTGGAGGAGACATCACTGATTTATGCTAAGACCAACTTCTGATTGGGAAAGACAGAACCTGGGCTTGTTTTTTGTTTTCTTGTGAAGTCTCTTTCTAGAATTTTTTTTGGTTTTATTCTGTCTTTTATAACAAACATACTTTTTGCATGTATCATGTCTTTATGAACACAAAATACACATGGTGTTTAGTAAACTTGTTTGCTATATTAAAAATTTCCTTTTTTATTTTTAGAAGCCCAGGTTACTGACTTTTTTACAAGAGATTTTTCCTTAGCTGAGGAATCTGAATTAAGCCAGAGTTTTGTGTGGCAAAGACAGTTTTCTTGCAGGAGTACGATGGTACCACAGTATATACTGCTGAGGTGCTGGGTACAACCCAGACGTCACAAATCGCTGCTAAAGAACTTATTTATGAAGCCAAATACCACCTGTACCCCAATAACTCAGGAAAAAATAA
>NW_016855108.1:0-1135 GCF_001698545.2 Rhinopithecus bieti | reverse complement strand
ATCAGGGTAATCTATGAAAAACATAAGAACATTTAAAAAATAAACAAGCATGTTCAATGAAAGCTATGAGTTCTGGCTTTTTTTTCTTCTTCTTCTTTTTTTTTTTTAGATGGAGTCTCCCTCTGTTACCCAGGCTGGAGTGCAGTGGCGTGGTCTTGGCTGACTGCAACCTCTACCTCCTGGGTTCATGTGATCCTGCCTCAGCCTGCTGAGTAGCTGGGACTACAGGTGTGTGCCACCACACCCAGCTAATTTTTATATTTTTAGTAGAGACAGGGTTTCACCATATCGGCCAGGCTGGTCTCGAACTCTTGACCTCAAATGATCCACCTGCCTTGGCTTCCCAAAGTGCTGGGATTACATGCATGAGCCATTGCAACTGGCTGAGTTCTGGCTCTTAGTATTACTCTAGTTATGTCTCTAGATAGGATATGGCCTGGAAGATTTTAAAATTTATTTCAAATTGGACTTATTAAAATAAAATGATAAATAGTATTTGAAAGTTTATTTGATTTAAAAATACTTCATTACCACTATTTAAAATAATATTTAACAACAAAACATTAATTCCTGCTGTCTTTTCTACTCGTTATACGTAAATCACTAATGGTTAATCTATAATATATAGGTCTTACTGGGATCTCTAATAAATAGATTCTATAAAAACTATGTGAAGATTCATCATATATACTCAAATTCATCATGCATACAAATACTCAAACTATTATATTATCACTGCAATTTTAAAATTAGATGAAGACTATCTACAGAGAGAAAAATACTAATAATTTGAAAACTAAAGTGCTTTATTTTCATTATTATTTTACTTGAACATCATAATTTCTATAAGACCAGTTAGTGAGTTAGTGATTCTTTTTTTTTTTTTTTTTTTAACGGGGTTTCACTGTGTCACCAGGCTGGAATGGAATGCAGTGGCACGGTCTCAGCTCACTGCAACCTCCTGGTTCAAGCGATCCCGGGTTCAAGCGATTCTCCTGCCTCAGCCTCTCAGGTAGCTAGGACTACAGGTGTGTGCCACCACGCCCAGATAATTTTTGCATTTTTAGTAGAGACAAGGTTTCACCATGTTAGCCAGGATGGTCTCAATCTCTTGACCTCGTGATTCGTCTGCCTC
>NW_016855107.1:0-411 GCF_001698545.2 Rhinopithecus bieti | reverse complement strand
ACTACCCCCACCACCACCACTATCACCACTACCATCACCACCATCACCACAATCACTGCCACCATCACTACCCCACCACCACCACTACCACCACCATCACCACCATCACCACAATCATTACCACCATCACTACCCCACCACCACCACCACCACCATCACCAACATCACCACTACCATCACCACTATCACCACAATCATTACCGCCATCACTACCCTACCACCACCACTACCACCACCATCACCACCATCATCTCCACGACCACCATCACCACAATCATTACTACCATCACTACCCCACCACCATCACTACCACCACCACCATCACCAACATCACCACCACCATCACCACCATCACCACAATCATTACCACCATCACTACCCCCGCCACCACCACTACCACCACCACCACCA
>NW_016855106.1:0-1733 GCF_001698545.2 Rhinopithecus bieti | reverse complement strand
GTCTAATATTGACAGTGGGGTGTTAAGGTCTCCCACTATTATGGTGTGGGAGTTTAAGTCTCTTAGTAGGTCTCTAAGAACTTTATGAATCTGGGTGCTCCTGTATTGGGTGCATATATATTTAGAATAGTTGATTCTTCTTGTTGCATTGATCCCTTTACCATTTTGTAATGCCCTTCTTTGTCTCTTTTGATCTTTGTTGGTTTAAATTCTGTTTTATCAGAGACTAGGATTGCAACCCCTGTTTTTTTTTTTTTCTTTCCATTTGTTTGGTAAATATTCCTACATTCCTTTATTTTGAGCCCATGTGTGTCTTACCACATGAGATGGGTCTCCTGAATACAGCACACTGATGGGTCTTGACTCTTTATCCAATTTACCAATCTGTGTCTTTTAATTGGGGTATTTAGCCTGTTTACATTTAAGATGAATATTGTTATGTGTGAATTTGATCCTGTCACTATGATGCTACCTGGTTATTTTGCCCATTAGTTGATGCAGTTTCTTCATAGTGTCGATGGTCTTTAGAATTTGGTGTTTTTGCAGTGGCTGGTACCAGCTTTTCCTTTTCACATTTAGTGCTTCCTTTAGGAGCTCTTGTAAGGCAGGCCTGCTGGTGACAAAATCTCTCAGCATTTGCTTGTCTGTAAAGGATTTTATTTATACTTCACTAATGAAGACACAACATACCAGAATCTCTGAGACACAGCTAAAGCAGTGTTGAGCGGCAAATTTATAGCACTAAATGCCCACAGGAGAAAGACGGAAAGATCTAAAATCAACACACTAACATCAAAATTAGAAGAACTAGAGAAGTAAGAGAAAACAAATTCAAAAGCTAGGAGAAGACAAGAAGTAACTAAGATCAGAGGAGAACTGATGGAGATAGAGACATGAAAAACCCTTCAAAAAATCAATGAATCTAGGAGCTGGTTTTTTGAAAAGATTAACAAAACAGATAGACTGCTAGCCAGATTAATAAAGAAGAAAAGAGAGAAGAATCATATAGACACAATAAAAAATGATAAAGGGGATATCACCACTGATCCCACAGAAATACAAACTACCATCAGAGAATACTATAAACACCTCTACGGAAATAAACTAGAAAATTTAGAACAAATGGATAAATCGCTGGACACATACACCCTCCCAAGGCTAAACCAGGGAGAAGTCAAATCCCTGAATAAACCAATAAGGAGTTCTGAAACTGAGGCAGTAATTAATAACCTACCAACCAAAAAACAGCCCAGGACCAGACAGATTCACAGCTGAATTCTACCAGAGGTACAAAGAGGAGCTGGTGCTATTCCTTCTGAAACTATTCCAAACAATAGAAAAAGAGGGACTCATCCTTAACTCATTTTTTGAGGCCAGCATCATCCTGATACCAAAACCTGGCAGAGACACAACAAAAAAGAGAATTTCAGGCCAATATCCCTGATGAAGATTTATGCAAAAATCTTCAATAAAATACTGGCAAACTGAATCCAGTAGCACATCAAAAAGCTTATCTACCATGATCAAGTCAGCTTCACCCTGGGATCCAAGGCTGGTTCAACATACACAAATCAATAAATGTAAAACATCACACAAACAGAACCAATGACAAAAAAAAAAAAAAAAAAAATGGTTATCTCAATGGATGCAGAAAAGTCCTTTGATATAATTCAGCATGCCTTCATGCTAAAACTTTTCAATAAAATAGGTACTGATGGAATGTATCTCAAAAT
>NW_016855105.1:0-1736 GCF_001698545.2 Rhinopithecus bieti | reverse complement strand
AAGGCTAGTTACTAATGAGTATAGCTATTTACAAAGGGACATATAGGACTTTTTTGTTGTTGTTGTTTTGTTTGTTTGTTTGTTTTGAGATGGAGTCTCACTCTTGTCACCCAGGCTGGAGTGCAGTGGCAAGATCTCGGCTCACTGCAACCTCCGCCTCCCACGTTCGAGTGATTCTCCTGCCTAAGCCTCCCGAGTAGCTGGATTACAGGCGCCAACCACTAGATTCAGCTATTTTTTTTTTTTTTTTTTTTTTTTTTTGTATTTTTAGTAGCGATGAAATTTCGCCATGTTGGCCAGGCTGGTCTCGAATTTCTGACCTCAGGTGATCTGCCCACCTCGGCCTCCCAAAGTGCTGGGATTATAGGCGTGAGCCAACGTGCCTGGCAGGATGTTTTCTCAAGAGAAGGGCAGAAGTCAAAATATGTATCTTCTTAAATAAGGAAATACATTTTACTTCCTCTACAATTATTACTATTTTTTCAAGTTTCCTAAAATAGTTGTCATTTTACACAATGTTTAAAAAAAAAACCTATTCAAAATATTGAAATTGTGACTATGCATTTCCTTAAAAGAACATCAATTTCAGAATCCATGTCATCTCTTTTTCTTCCTTTTCCACTTCCATGTCTATGTGATCAAGCTGAGTTCAAGCTGCCACTGAGGTCTGTCTTGAATCCATGCATTTTCCTCTGTTCTCTGCTGCCCTCAGCCTACTGACTCCTGTCCTCTCGCTATTGTTACTGTCATCCTCTCCTGGGCTAATTACTGAAAATGCCTCCTTTACTGTCTCCTCACCCTAGGTAGGTAGGTCTCTCCTACTTTCCATTTAATTTTCACAGTCCCATCAGAATTTTCTTTATAAAGGCAGGTGTGACTACATAAGTTCCCCTGTTACTGCCCAGAAAATCCCAAACTGCCTCATATGGTACTGATAGCTCTCAAAATGGGGCCATCGCGTACCCCTCTTATGCTATTTCCCATTCATTTATCCCATCTACACTGAGATTCAGTCAACCTGCTTTGCTTTTCCCAAATATTCAAATGTTATGCGTGTTTCCCATCCTCTGTTCTGTGCTGTTCATTCATGTTTTTTCCTTGCCTGGAGTATCCTCTTTTCTTTCTTTTAGTCAGAAAAGTTTCTATTCACATTTCAGGATCCAATAAAATGTCACGTTCTGTTTACTCACTTATTGTAAAAACTTGTTCTCTCTTAACTTCGCCTTTCTATTTATGCACCACTTACATGTATGTGATTGTGTCTTCTCTCCTCCCTATTACACCCAGCACACATATTGCCTAGCACACAGTAGGTTCATAAGAACTATTGGATGAAATTTTCAAATCGAAGCAGATATAGCAACCTCTTACTTTTTAAAACCACTTTTGTATTTTGTTGATTTCTTCAGCCTAATGAATATTTTTCTGTATATCTGCCATAGATAGAGAAAAGTTTATATATAGTTTATCAGGCCTAACAGAATAACTTTTACTGTATTAAATAGTAACTTATTCAACTTGTCAAATTAGGCAATTGATTTGAGAATTAGCTCTTTATATTGCATCAACCAAATTGGTTAGTCATTTTAAAATTTATCACTAGTTTATCACTAAAAAGTTAAAAACAAACATTGTTAAAGCCACCTGTTTCATGTTTGGTACGCTGCATAGATTTTAAGAAAACATTATTTTTCAACCTGCAGTGGAAGATTTAGACATCCATGCAATTTTTTTTT
>NW_016855104.1:0-1141 GCF_001698545.2 Rhinopithecus bieti | reverse complement strand
TTTTGTATTTTAGTAGAGATGGGGTTTTGCTATGTTGGCCAGGCTGGTCTTGAACTCCTGACCTCAAGCAATCTGCCCGCCTCGGCCTCCCAAAGTGCTGGGATTATAGGGGTGAGCCACCACACCCAGCCTCCGGCTAATGTTTGTATGTTTTAGTAGAGACAGGGTTTCGCCATGTTGCCCAGGCTGAGCTGTGGGTCTTTCACAGATGTCTTTCATCAGATTAAACCAATTCTCTTCCTAGTTTGTTGAGTGTTTTTATAATGAAGCAACACTGGATTTTATCAAGTGCTTTTTTTTGTTTACTGAAATGATCATTTGTTTTTTGTCCTTTATTCCATTCATACAGTATATGTATTACATTGATTTTTGTATGATGAACCAATCTCGCATTTCTGGGAAAATCCCGTTTGGTCACGGTATATACTTCTTTTTATATGTTGTTGGATTCAGTTTGTTAGTATTTTGTTGAGGACGTTTGCATCTATAGCATAAGGTGTATCATTGTACAGTTTTCTTGTGATGTCTCTGTCTAGTTTTGTTATCCAAGTAACACTTTTCTTTTCTTTCTTTCTTTTTTTTTTTTTTGAGACAGAGTCTCGCTCTGTCACCCAGGCTGGAGTAGAATGGCACGATCTCAGCTCACTGCAACCTCCGCCTCCCGGGTTCACGCCATTCTCCTGCCTCAGCCTCCCGAGTAGCTGGGACTACAGGTGCCCGACACCACACCCGGCTAATTTTTTGTATTTTTAGTATAGATGGGGTTTCACTGTGTTAGCCAGGATGGTCTCAATCTCCTGACCTCGTGATCCGCCCACCTCGGCCTCTCAAAATGCTGGGATTACAGGCGTGAGCCACTGCGCCCGGCCCCAAGTAACACTTTTCATGGTAATACTGGCCTCATAGAATGAGTTGGGAAGTGTTCTCTCCTTTTCTATTTTTTGGAAGAGTTTTTGAAGAGATTGATGTTCCTATTTGGTCTTGAGCCACTCCTCCCTGCTTGTTGCCTCCCCTACCATACCGAAACTGCTCTTGTAAAGGTCTCCAATGTCCCCCACATTGCCAAATTCAACAATCAGTTCTCAGCCATCGTCTTACCACTCAGCAACAGCATCTGATCTCAGCCAGCGTCTTACCCTCA
>NW_016855103.1:0-1273 GCF_001698545.2 Rhinopithecus bieti | reverse complement strand
TCACAAGAACAGAAAACCAACACTGTCTTGTTCTCATTCATAAGTGGGAGTTGATCAATGAGAACACATGGACACAGGGAGGGGGAACATCACACACCCTGTCGGGGAGTGGGGGGCTAGGGGAGGGATAACATTAAGAGAAATACCTAACGTAGGTGATGGGTGGATTGGTGCAGCAAACCACCATGTCACATGTATACCTATGTAACAAAACTGCACATTTTGCACATGCACCCCAGAACGTAAAGTATAATTAAAAAAAAAAAAAGCAAACATATCTCACTTCATTTTTTAAATTCTTCCGCATTATTTGCAATCCAAATTATCCTAACAGATATATCAGCTCATTACTATATTCAAGAAATGTGCCTAAAACCAAATGACAAAGTTTTAAAATAAAGGCACATGGGAAAATTATACCACGTAAATATATGCAAACAGAAAGCAGAAATGTCAAAATCAAAAAATAACATAAAATAAAATAAAATAAAATTAGGTCTTATTTTAATATTGTCCTATAGACCTTAAAAAAAAATCACTAATCTTCCCCAAAGCCAAGAGCTCCCTCAAAGAAAATGTGTTAACTGATATCTATTTATGTGGGAATAATGTAAATCTTGCCTGGATGCTATGTATTTTTCATACATCTCTTCTCTAGCCTTTTTGGTTTCTTCAAGTTGAGCTTGAAGTCTTTCAAGGCGATCCTCTTCATGAGCACAGCGAACACTAAGCTCCATGTTTTGGCGATTGAGATATTCTTTATCCTTTTGCAGTAAAGTAACAGTCTGCTGTAACGTGGCTACCTACATACATGTAGAAACAAAAAGTATCCAGAGTGATACCATCTTACTTTTCAATGTTGACTGTATTAATATCTTTCCTTCCTGTTTTCATTCACATGAAAATATTCCTTTTAAAAAGGGCTAATTCTTGGCATGCAACTTTTAAAATACAAAATAGCTACTAAAAGTCTCTTTTTGGGGCTGGGCATGGTTGCTCATGCCTGTAATCCCAGCACTTTGGGAGGTCAAGGCAGGTAGATCATTTGAGGTCAGGAGTTCGAGACCAGCCTGGCCAACATGATGAAACCCTGTCTCTACTAAAAATGTAAAAATTAGCAGGGCATCGTGGCACAAGCCTGCAATCCCAGCTACTCAGGAGGCTGAGGCAGGAGAATCATTTGAACCCGGGAGGCAGAGGTTGCAGTTAGCCTCTTCAGATCACACCACTGCACTACAGCCTGGGCAACAGGGTAAGACTCCTGTCTCAAAAA
>NW_016855102.1:0-414 GCF_001698545.2 Rhinopithecus bieti | reverse complement strand
AAAATGGCCATACTGCCCAAAGTTAATTCATAGATTCAATGCTATCTCCATCAAGCTACAAATGACTTTCTTCACAGAATTGGAAAAAAACAATTTAAATTTCATATGTAACCAGAAAAGAGCCCACATAGCCTAGGCAATCTTAAGCAAAAAGAACAAAGCTAGAGGCATCACTCTACCTGACTTCAAACTATACTACAAGGCTACAGTAACCAAAACAGCATGGTTCTGGTACCAAAACAGATATATAGACCAATGGAACAGAACAGAGACCTCAGAAATAACACCACACGTCTACAACCATCTGATCTTTGACAAACCTGACAAAAACAAGCAATGGGGATTCCCTATTTAATAAACAGTGTTGGGAAAACTGGCTAGCCATATGCAGAAAACTGAAACTGGATCCCTTCC
>NW_016855101.1:0-1276 GCF_001698545.2 Rhinopithecus bieti | reverse complement strand
TAAGACTGGCCTTATCAGTAGGGGTCTAACATATAAAGACTGTGGTCAGGAAAAGTAGCAGAATTTTCAGGGATAAATCTTAGAAGTCTGGTTTATATAAAGTAACTTCTTAGAGTAAATTTTATTAATTTGAATTTCAGCTGAGCTAAAGTTGATTTCTTTACTATTTAATTCGGTGACTCCATATCAAATAATCTAGGAAGGGTCCATGAGTAAAAATATACAGTACAAATAAGAATGAAGACATACAAAGGAATGTATAATCTATTTAGAGAAAAACTGCTTTTAAAAAATTTAGCATATGAGTTGTTAGTACTTAGGTAGATACTGCTCATTTATAACCACAGGAATTTTGGAACAGAAAAGGCCTATAAAAATTATCCAGTCCAGTTTTTAAAATTGTACAGATGAGGAAAATAAAGCTTAGAGAAGTTAAAGAAGTTGCCATTGCCTATGGTAAACCAAAAGTTATTGAAATAATTGAACTTATAATTCAATTCTCTTGAGCCCTCTCATTGAATTAGGCGCTTATATATATATTTTTTTACAAGTTAGTCTAATCCATTTGTTAAATCAGGTTCTAACCTCTACCTGAAAACATTGCTAGAGGATATTCTCTATTACTACATTTACTTGAAAACAATGAAGGTATATATTCAAAAGTGTTTTGTAATTTCTCATTAATTCAAACAGGATTCCCTCCCTTACCCCATTTCCCAATTGGTTTTAATGTGTGTGGTTTGACTGTATGCCACAATTATGAGGAATATGAAGCACCTTTAAGTCCAGTGCTGGAGATATTATAAATAACTAATATTCAGTCATTTAAATAAATTGAGTGGCAATTATGTGTCAGATACTGCCCTAGGTTCCAGTGATGCAAAGATAAATACAGTCCCAGCCCTCAAGGCACTCTTACAATCTAGTAGCTATCATGGTTTAGTCTTTTTTTAAAAAGCTTCTTATTGTTGAAAACTTCAAAGATGTCCAAATGTTAACAGACAAGCATAATGAAACCTCATGTACCTATCACATAGCTTCAATAATTATTAACTCATCACCAGTCTTATCTCCTTGATACCTCCACCCACTTCTTCCTCTCCCATATTATTTTGAAGCAAATTCCAGACATTATATTATTTCATCCATACATATTTCAAGATGTGTCTGTAAGATATAAGCAATCTTTTAAAAAACCAACCACACTACAATTATCATGTTTAAAAGTTAATAATTTCTTAGTATCAGCAAACATTTGGTCATTATGCAAAATTCC
>NW_016855100.1:0-414 GCF_001698545.2 Rhinopithecus bieti | reverse complement strand
GAGGCCGGGCGCGGTGGCTCAAGCCTGTAATCCCAGCACTCTGGGAGGCCGAGACGGGCGGATCACGAGGTCAGGAGATCGAGACCATCCTGGCTAACATGGTGAAACCCCGTCTCTACTAAAAATAAAAAAAAAAACTAGCCGGGCGAGGTGGCGGGCACCTGTAGTCCCAGCTACTCCGGAGACTGAGGCAGGAGAATGGCGTAAACTCGCGGGCAGAGCTTGCAGTGAGCTGAGATCCGGCCACTGCACTCCAGCCCAGGCGACAGAGCAAGACTCCGTCTCAAAAAAAAAAAAAAAAAAAAAAAAAAAAAAAAAGACACATGAACATGTATGTTCCTTGCAACACTATTCACAATAGCAAAAGCATGCAGTTAACCTAAATGCCCATCAGTGACAGACTGGATACAGAAA
>NW_016855099.1:0-414 GCF_001698545.2 Rhinopithecus bieti | reverse complement strand
CATGTTTTTTAAATTTTTATTTTAAGTTTAAGGGTATATTTGCAGGTTTGTTATATAGGTAAACTTGTGTCATAGGGGTTTGTTGTACAGATTATTTAATTACACAAGGATTAAGATCAAAATTTGGACCCCATCAGATGGTCATGTGGCTTTAGGAAGAAACCTAGGAAAAGTGACAGACTATGAGTGTTTAGACAGACGTATTAGGAAAAATCTCTGGCAATAAGGTAGCATGTGTTAAAGCCACAGAGCCTAAAAAAAATGAAAGAACTAATAACCCTCATGTTTGATATACGTTTTCAGCATTCTTTCAGGTACTATTGACTTGCCAGCATTTATTCTTTTTGTTGTTGTTGTTGTTTGCATATTATCAAAATGTATTGCTGGTCTAAAAGAACTCTGGGCCAGGAGTGG
>NW_016855098.1:0-263 GCF_001698545.2 Rhinopithecus bieti | reverse complement strand
TTTTTTTTTTTTTTTGAGACGGAGTCTGGCTCTGTCGCCCAGGCTGGAGCGCAGTGGCTGGATCTCAGCTCACTGCAAGCTCTGCCTCCCGGGTTTAGGCCATTCTCCTGCCTCAGCCTCCCGAGTAGCTGGGACTACAGGCGCCCGCTACCTCGCCCGGCTAGTTTTTTGTATTTTTTAAATGGAGACGGGGTTTCTCCGTGTTAGCCAGGATGTTCTCGATCTCCTGACCTCGTGATCCACCCGTCTCGGCCTCCCAAAGT
>NW_016855097.1:0-414 GCF_001698545.2 Rhinopithecus bieti | reverse complement strand
TTTGAATATTGCATTGATATTAGGTGATATTAACTGGATCAGGTGTGCTAGTGTCATTTTGTGTATGTGGGAAAATTTTTTTTAAAGATGACTTCTAAAGTATATAGGAGTGGACTGTCATGAAATTTGTAATGTACATTAAAATGCATCATCATAAAAAGTGTGTTGAATGAAGAAAGTGAAAGTAGCAATGCAATTCCAAGAATAATTTTCTAACATCCACTCACAAAAGTATTAAATTCTTTATATGAAACACATGAAAAATAACGCAAGTATATCTATCTTTAAAGATTCATCTCAAATTTCGCCTCCTTCATCAAGCATTACTGAAGAGTAGGAAGCTTGTTTACTACTTCTTTTATCCACTGGGTTGCTCGCTCCGTGAGCAGAGACTTCTATCTCGATCTTTATATT
>NW_016855096.1:0-259 GCF_001698545.2 Rhinopithecus bieti | reverse complement strand
CGGATGGATGGATGGTGGGTGGGTGGATGGATGGATGGATGGATGGATGGACGGATGGGTGGATGAGGTGGATGGATGAATGGATGGATGGATGGATGGATGGACGGATGGATGGATGGTGGGTGGGTGGATGGATGGATGGATGGATGGATGGACGGATGGATGGATGGTGGGTGGGTGGATGGATGGATGGATGGATGGACGGATGGGTGGATGAGGTGGATGGATGGATGGATGGATGGATGGATGGATGGATGGA
>NW_016855095.1:0-1153 GCF_001698545.2 Rhinopithecus bieti | reverse complement strand
TGATTACAGGCTTGAGCCACCGTGCCCAGACAGAGACGGGGTTTCAACTTGTTGGCCAGGCTGGTCTCAAACTCCTGACCAGTTGATCTGCCTGCCTCGGCCTCCCAAAGTGCTGGGATTACAGCCATGAGCCATGGCACCCAGCCTTGGCCAATTCTTGTTTTTTTATATTCCAGTCCCAGAAGTAGTTTCCACTGTAGAAATTACTTGATCAGTCTTATTCTTTCTTTCTTTCTTTCTTTTTTTGAGACGGAGTTTTTCTCTTGTTGCCCAGGCTGGAGTGCAATGGCACCATCTCAGCTCACTGCAACCTCCACTTCCCGGATTCAAGCGATTCTCCTTCCTCAACCTCCTGAGTAGCTGGGATTACAGGCGTGTGCCACCACACCCAGCTAATTTTTCGTATTTTTTTGAGACAGAGTCTCATTCTGTCACCCAGGCTAGAGTGCAGTGGCGTGAACTCGGCTCACTGCAACCTCTGTCTCCTGGGTTCAAGTGATTCTCCTGCCTCAGCCTCCTGAGTAGCTGGGATTACAGGTGCCTGCCACCATGCCCAGCTAATTTTTGTAGTTTTAGTAGAGACAGGGTTTTGTCATGTTGGCCAGGCTGGTCTTGAACTCCTGACCTCAGGTGATCCGCCCGCCTCGGCCTCCCAAAGTGCTGGGATTACGAGCCTGAGCCACCGTGCCTGGCCATTTTTTGTATTTTTAGTAGAGATGGGGTTTCGCCATGTTGAGTAGGCTGGTCTGAAACTTCAGACCTCAGGTGATCCGCCTGCCTCAGCCTCCCAGGGTGCTGGGATTATAGGCATGAGCCACCATACCTGCCCCTGATTAATCTTGTTATTGCTATTAGTGGCTTATAACCAGGCTCTACTGACTCCTAAATATTAATGAATTCACTACTTAATTTCTTCCTAGTTTAAGCCTCATCCAACATATGGTGAGAAGTTTGTTGGGTATTTTTAGTCTCATTTTCAGTCCATCCTCTGCATTGCCCCCAGCATGGTCTATCTAAAACATATTTGACCCTGACACTCTCCCACTTAAGGCCCTCCAATGTATCCTCTTTAAAGGTTGAAAACTGACTGCCTGATAGCTGGATCTGGCTCTCAGATTTGTTTTAATCTTTTTTTTTTTTTTTTTTTTTTTTT
>NW_016855094.1:0-264 GCF_001698545.2 Rhinopithecus bieti | reverse complement strand
ATTTAATAATGTATGTACAGCTGGTGGTTTTTTTTAAATCCAAATTTAATTGCCTTATTGGATATTTGATATTTGGTTATTTAATCACAGTCATCTTTAACAGCTTACATTGATTGGTGTTTTATCTCCTCTAATCCTTTGATGGCTTTTTTTGCCTACCATTTCACAGAGGTTTAGACAGCAGTAGTAGCTCCCTAGGAGAGTTTACTGATTAAACAGCCTCTGCAAGATTTTTAAAGTTTTGTTCTTTTATAGACTGATTTT
>NW_016855093.1:0-1731 GCF_001698545.2 Rhinopithecus bieti | reverse complement strand
TCCTACTGAAGAATTCTCAAGAGATGTTTGTTACCTGGAGACCACCATTTCAAATTTATTCTTCAAATGATAATAGTATATTAATGAGTGCTAGGAATATTTCTATTAAAATATATTCTGTGTTCAAGCAGAAAATGGGTGTTTCATGTGGTTCAAGTATTTCCATACACACAATAGAACAGTTGACTCTTTTAAGGCTGTAGGAGTCCTAATTCATCCCAACTAGAGAAGTAAATATCCCATCTACATTATAAAACATGTCTGAAACTTTCTTTCTCCTAAAACTTTCTTTCTCCTAAAATACCCTTTCTATTAGGACATGAAAGGCCAGTCGACATTCTCCAGAAAAGTTAATTTTATATTTTTATGTCTCTATAGAAAATATTGATGATTATCTTGTATGCATAGTGGTTATGATACAAAAATAATTACAATAACAATAATAATTATAAAATTTATTTAGTCAGCATATGCTTGCAGACAACTAATTTACCTACCTTAAAATCTGATTATCATAGATCTTTTATAGTTTCTTTACCCAGTTTCTTTTCCTCATAATTTTTATTTACCCCAGTTGATATTGGTGGAATACCGATTAATTTGACACATAGTTATCAAACCTTTCTTTTTTTTTGCATTAGCAATACATATATACTCAAAACAGACAAAAATTTCCACTGCAGAATATCTTACTTGTAATAGCCAAATACAGATCAGAAATAAAACAAATGAATTATCAGCATATTAAAAGGTAATGAATACTGTGGAAAAAAAGCAGAAAGGTTGGTTAGAACATAAGAGGGATGATTACAATTTTAAATAGGGTAGTCAGGGAAGACCTCATTGAAGCAAGAAAAACTTGTAGGTAAAAGAACAGGATACTGGAAGGATGAATAAGAATAACTGATACATAACAAATGGCATGGAAAGCCTCCCTTTTGAACTAAGATCTGAGTTAATATGGAATATTCGAAAAGAATGAATAAGGGTTGCATCAAGAGTGAGGTGAATGTCTCAGTTTGGGAGAGTGTGTGTGCAGGCCTAAAATATGAGAAAGTGCACACACACACAGACACATGTACACTTGTCATCAAAATTCTGTATTTTCTCTTCTTTTTCAAGTTTGGAAGTTTGGTTAGTGTACTGGAGTTTTGTTTTGTTATTTCAGTAATTCCAGATATCTTTGCTTGTTAAAAGCCTGGAAAATAGAATCATTTAATGAAACAAAGTGTTCCTATGAATTCAGATACCTGAAACTTTATTTATCATTCTGCCAAATAATAATTAACTAAATTTTATTTTATTAACTGTATAAAATAAATTAATATATAGGTGCAACTTTAAATGAAATAGACTAATAAAATAGAACAAAATACTCATTACATGCAGGATGTTTATATATCTCTTTTTTTTTTTTCTTTTTTTTTTTTTTTTCAGATAGGGCCGTTCTCGGCTCCCCACCCTGGATGGTAGTGGGGCGATCTTGGCTCCCTGCAACCTCTGCCTTCCAGGTTCAAGCAACTGTCCTGCCTCAGCCTCCCTAGTAGCTGGGATTACCTGCACCCATCACTATGCCTGGCTAATTTTTGTATTTTTAGTAGAGATGAGGTTTCCCCACGTTGGTTAGGCTGGTCTCAAACCGCTGACCTCAAATGCTCTACCCACCTCAGCCTTCCAAAGGCCTGGGATTACAGGCATGAGCCACTATGTTGGGCCCACACAGGACGTTTA
>NW_016855092.1:0-1141 GCF_001698545.2 Rhinopithecus bieti | reverse complement strand
TATATTGAAAGACAGAGGTGGAAAAGCTAAAGAGAGGGCTGATTCTAACTATATTGTGGATGTAGAGTTGATAGAATTCCTGATATGTTGAATGTGGTGTGTGATAAAAATAATCAAAATTTGTTTATAATCAGTTAGAGGTAGTCTTCTTTCATTGATCATTAATTTCATTTTTTTCTAGCTCTCTTCAGATATTTTTAATAGACTTTAGTATTTAGAGCAATTTTAGGATCACACCAAAATTGAGCTGAAGGTATTGAGATTTTCCATATACCCGCAACTCCCATACATGCATAACCTCCCCATTCTCAAAATCCCCATCAGAGTGATATATTTGTTATAATTGATGAACCTAAATTGACACATCATTATTACTGAGAGCCCATAGTTTACATTAGGATTCACTTTTTGTGTACATTCTATCAGTTTGGGACAAATGTATAATGACATATGTCCACCATTACAGTATAATACAGAGTAGTTTGACCACTCTGGAAATCCTTCGTCCTCCACCTACTCAGCTTTTCCTTGCCCCTAATCTTTGGCAAACTGAATTTTTAATTGGTTCCAATATTCCAACACTGTTATGCCTTTTCTAGAATGTAATCTAGCTAGACTTATATGGTACGTAACCTTTTCAAATTGGCTTATTTTACTCAGTGATAAGTGGGCATTTTAAGTTCTTCCATGTCCTTCATGGCTTAATACCTCATTTACTTTTAGCTCTAAATAATAGTCCATTATCTGGGGGTAGCATACTTTATTTATCCACTTTATTTACTCTAAACACCAGATTTATTATTTATAAAATGGTGAAATAAGATTACTTATATAGATGAGTCACAATATGGATAAAATAAAATAGTATTTGTAACTTTGCACTTACATAGATGAGTCACAATAGGGATTAAATTAAATAATATGCCATTTAGCACAATGTCCGGAATATAATAAGAGCAAAACAAATACTAGCCATTAGTATTAATAGTGGTAGTATAACAGTAGTAGCAGTAATAATAGTAGTAGCAGGAGTAACGGCAGTAGTAGCAGCAGTAGCAAACTTTTGCAGAGTATCTAGTATCTTGTTAGGTATAAACTGATTATAAAAATATATGAACAGTTCAGCATTACAAAATTATAA
>NW_016855091.1:0-206 GCF_001698545.2 Rhinopithecus bieti | reverse complement strand
CTTTCTTTTTTCTTTCTTTCTTTCTTTCTTTCTTTCTCTCTCTTTCCTTCCTTCCTTCCTTCTGCCTTCCTTCCTTCCTCCTTCTTTCCTTCCTTCCTTCCTTCTTTCCTTCCTTTCTTTTCTTTTCTTTCTTTTTTCTTTCTTTCTTTCTTTCTTTCTTTCTTTCTTTCTTTCTTTCTTTCTTTCTTTCTTTCTTTCCTTTTTTC
>NW_016855090.1:0-264 GCF_001698545.2 Rhinopithecus bieti | reverse complement strand
CCCAAATATCCTATTGCAGATTCCCCAAAAACAGTGCTACCAAGGTGATCCATGAAAAGAGTTGTGTAACTCTGTGGGATGAAGTAAGACATCACAAAGTGGTTTATCAGAAAGTTTCTTTCTAGTTTTTATATTAGGATATTTCCTTTGTCACCATAAGCTTCAATGAACTCCGAAATATCCCATTGCGGATTCCAGGAAAACAGTGCTACCAAACTGTTCCATGGAAAGAATCATGTAACACTGTGAGATGAATTCACATAA
>NW_016855089.1:0-1015 GCF_001698545.2 Rhinopithecus bieti | reverse complement strand
CGGCCTCCCAAAGCGCTGGGATTACAGGCTTGAGCCACCGCGCCCGGCCACTAATTTTCTTTTTAGAGATAGAGTCTCGCTCTGTCGCCCAGGCTGGAATCCAGTGGTGCAATCAAGGCTCACTGCAGCCTTGAGCTCCTGGGCTCAAGTTCCTCCTGTCTCAGCCTCCCAAGTAGCTGGAACTACAGGCACACGCCACCTGTCCAGCTTGACACTAATTTTCAAGCTAGCAAAGGTTCTCCCAGAAGAACTAAGTCCACTGTAGTTAATTTGTATTTTTCATATGATTTCTTCTAATTTTTTTTTTTTTTGTGAGGGGACAGAGTCTTGCATCTTGCTCTGTCGCCCAGGCTAGAGTGCAGTGACCTGATCTCGGCTCACTGCAACCTCCGCCTCCCAGGTTTAGGCATTTTCCTGTCTCAGCTCCTGAGTAGCTGGGACCATGAGCACACGCCACCATGCACAGCCAATTTTTGTATTTTTAGCAGAGACAGGGTTTCACCATGTTGGCCAGGAGTTCATGTTGGTCGTGAACTCCTGACTTCAAGTGATTCGCCTGCCTCGGCCTCCCAAAGTGCTGGGATTACAGGCGTGAGCCACCACTCCTGGCCCGATTTCTTCTAATTTTAAGAGAACAGGGAAATGTACATAAAATATTTCATACCATGATACAAGTAAATTCTAAATTCAGAACTTTTTTCAACAAAGAAAGTAGGCAAAAGGTTTGTAAACTCACTATTCAATAATGCCATCAAAAAGTCACTAAATAGCAACAACTGTATTACTTGTTTATAATAACTAGTAGAGAGGCAGCATGGTTCAGTTTACTAACAAAAGAACAGGCTCTGTGATCAGTTTAACGTGTGCCAGGCAGGGCACAGTGGCTCACAGAGGCTGAGGCTGGAGAATGGCATGAATCCGGGAGGCGGAGCTTGCAGTGAGTCACGATCGCACCACTGCACTCCAGCCTGGAAGACAGCGAGACTCCGTCTCAAAACAAAAACGTGGCCGGGCA
>NW_016855088.1:0-1012 GCF_001698545.2 Rhinopithecus bieti | reverse complement strand
ATAAGAGTCTTACCCTGTCACCATGCTAGAGTGCAATGGCATGATCTCGGCTCATTGCAACCTCCACCTTCTGGTTCAAGCAATTCTCCTGCCTCAGCCTCCTGAGTAGCTGGGACTACAGGTGTGTGCCACCACGCCCAGCTAATTTTGTATTTTAGTAGAGACAGGGTTTCATCATGTTGGCCAGGATGGTCTCAGTCTCTTGACATCATGATCTGCTCGCCTTGGCCCCCCAAAGTGCTGGGATTACAGGCTTGAGCCATGGCGCCCGGCCTAATTTTTTTGTATTTTAGTAGAGACGAGGTTTACCATGTTGGCCAGGCTGGTCTTGAACTCCTGACCTCAGGTGATCCATCCACCTCGACCTCCCAAAGTGCTAGAATTACAGGTGTGAGCTGCTTCTGGTTACTGTTATTCAATATTTTGTTGTTGTTGTTCATTAGATTTAGTTTTCATTATTCTGTGTTAAAGTTCACTTCTGTGTTCAGATTTTCTCTTCTGCTTTCTCAAATCTGACTCTGTATCCCTCTAGTGATTTTAAATTTCAGTTATTGTATTTTTTTCAGCTCCATAATTTCTTTTATTTTCTTTTAAGTTCTGTATTTCTTTATGATATTTACATTTTGTTCATATGTCAATTTCTTGACTTTTCACATTTTTTTTTTTTTTTTTGAGACAGAGTTTTACTCTGTCAGCCAGTCTGGAGTGTAGTGGCACAATCTCTGCTCACTGCAACCTCTGCCTCCCAGTTTCAAGAGATTCTCATACCTCAACCACCCAAGTATCTGGGATTACAGGTGTGTGCCACCATACCTGGCTAATTTTTGTATTTTTAGTAGACATGGGGTTTCACCATGTTGGTCAGGCTGGTCTCAAACTCCTGACCCCAGGTGATCCACTTGCCTCAGCTTCCCACAGTGCTGGGATTACAGGCATGAGCCACTGTGCCTGGCCTTCTTTTTTTTCTTTCCTTCCTTCCTTCCTTCCTTCCTTCCTTCCTTCCTTCCTTCCT
>NW_016855087.1:0-1274 GCF_001698545.2 Rhinopithecus bieti | reverse complement strand
ATAATTTTTTTAAAATATGAGGAAATGTCCTTTAACAAAAAGTGATAGTATAAGCATAAATAATATTTTGAATGGTTTTTTTTTTTTTTTTTTTTTTTTTGAGACAGATCTTACTCCAGTTGTCCAGTCTTGAGTGCAGGGGCATGATAACGGCTCACTGCAGCCTTAATCTCCCAGGCTCAGGTGATTCTCCCTCCTCAGCCTCCCGAGTAGCTGAGACTATAGGCACACACCACCAAGCCTGGTTAATTTTTTGTTTTTTTTTTTTTTGAGGCGGAGTCTCGCTCTGTTGCCCAGACTGGAGTGCAGTGGCCGGATCTCAGCTCACTGCAAACTCTGCCTTCCGGGTTTATGCCATTCTCCTGCCTCAGCCTCCCGAGTAGCTGGGACTACAGGCACCCGCCACCACGCCCAGCTAGTTTTTTGTATTTTTTTTTTTAGTAGAGACGGGGTTTCACCGTGTTAGCCAGGATGGTCTTGATCTCCTGACCTCGTGATCCGCCTGCCTCGGCCTCCCAAAGTGCTGGGATTATAGGCTTGAGCCACCGGATGGAATTTCACCATGTTGACCAGACTGTTTTCAAACTCCTGGGCTCAAGTGATCCACCCACCTTGGCCTCCCAAAGTGCTGGTATTACAGGAGTGAGGCACCATGCTGGCTTGACTGTTGAATTTATTAATATCATCCTCCTCTAAATATCTGGACTAACACCCTGATTTACACACATAAGAGAGCCAAGAAGCTCTTTTCTTTTCTTGTTTTTTTTTTTTTTTTTTTTTTAATTTTACAGTTTTTTTTTAGAGACAGGGTCTTCTTATGTCCCCCAGGCTGGAGTGCAATGGTGTAATTATAGCTCACTGCAGCCTTGAACTCCTGGATTCCAGTCATTCTTCTGCCATAATCTTTCAAGTAGCTAGCAGTGTCGGTGTATGCCACCATGTCAGGCTAATTTTTTATGTTTTATTTTGTAGAGATGGGGTCCTGTTACGTTGCCCAGTGTGGTCTTGAACTCCTGCGCTCAAGTGAACCTCCTGCATTGGCCTTCCAAAGTGCTGTGATTAAAAGCATAAGCCGAGGGGCGGAGCAAGATGGCCGAATAGGAACAGCTCCAGTCTCCAACTCCCAGCGCAAGCGACACAGAAGACCGGTGATTTCTGCATTTTCAACTGAGGTACTGGGGTCATCTCACTAGGGAGTGCCGGACAATCGGTGCTGGTCAGCTGCTGGAGCCTGACCAGCGAGAGCTGAATCAGGGCGAGGCATCGCCTCACCT
>NW_016855086.1:0-1188 GCF_001698545.2 Rhinopithecus bieti | reverse complement strand
GAATTACAAATTAAAGAGGGAACATTACTACTGACTTTACAGAAATAAAATGGATTATAAAGAAATACTATTAACAACTGGACATCAATAATTAGATAAAATGAACAAATTCCTAGAAAGATGAAAACTACTGAAACTGACTCAAAAGAAGAAACGAATATCGGCCGGGCACGGTGGCTCAAGCCTGTAATCCCAGCACTTTGGGAGGCCGAGACGGGCGGATCACGAGGTCAGGAGATCGAGACCATCCTGGCTAACATGGTGAAACCCCGTCTCTACTAAAATACAAAAAACTAGCCGGGTGAGGTGGCAGCCGCCTGTAGTCCCAGCTACTCCGGAGGCTGAGACAGGAGAATGGCGTAAACCCGGGAGGCGGAGCTTGCAGTGAGCTGAGATCCGGCCACTGCACTCCAGCCTGGGCGACAGAGCAAGACTCCGTCTCAGAAAAAAAAAAGAAAGAAAAAACGAATATCAATAGACCTATCACAAGTGAAGAGACTGAATTAGTAATTTTAAGAAACTAACCACAAAGAAAACTCTAGGCCCAGATAGTTCACCACTGAGTTCTAACAAACATTTAAAGAAGAGTTAATTTAGCTGGGCGCAATGGCTCGCGCCTGTAATCCCAGCACTTTGGGAAGCCAAGGCAGGCGAATCATGAGGTCAGGAGTTCAAGACCAGCCAGGCCAACATGATGAAACCCCGTCTCTACTAAAAATACAAAAAATTGGCAAGGTGCAGTGGCTCACGCCAGTAATCCCAGCACTTTGGGAGGCCGAGGTGGGCAGATCATGAGGTCAGGAGATCGAGACCATCCTGGGTAACACGGTGAAATCCCATCTCTACTAAAAATATATTTAAAAAAAACTTAGCTGGGCATGGTGGCAGGCGCCTATAGTCCCAGCTACACAGGAGCTAAGGCCAGAGAATGGCGTGAACCCGGGAAGTGGAGCTTGCAGTGAGCTGAGATGGCAACACTGCACTCCAGTCTGGGCGACAGAGTGAGACTCTGTCTCAGAGAAAATAAAAAATTAGCTGGACATGGTGGCAGGCGCCTGTAAGCCTGTAATCCCAGCTACTCAGGAGACTGAAGCAGGAGAATCGCTTGAACCCGGGAGGCAGAGGTTGCAGTGAGCCAAGATCCTGCCACTGCACTCCAGCCCCGGGAGATAGTACGAGACTCCCTCT
>NW_016855085.1:0-1271 GCF_001698545.2 Rhinopithecus bieti | reverse complement strand
TCAAAATTACATTTTAAAAAGCTTTTAGCTTTGGTGTATAATAGACAGGAAATACACTTTTGGGGATGGCTAAGGGCAGTTACTGAGGAATGGAATACTTCACTCTTTGATGTTGCATAAGAAAAGTATGCTTTTGACCTCCTGGAAGGTATGGAAGCATTTTCAACCCCCACTGAGAGGTAAGACTCCCATGGGGGATGGGCTAATTATAGATGGGCTAATTCGCTTTGGGTTACCCACCAGCCTGGGGGGAATGACCTTGCAATAAAATGCACAGTGAAAGCATTTCACTGTGTTACCCATGGTGTTTGCTACTTTTTTAGGGACTGGTAACTCAGTTTAAAAATGAGATTAATTATTTTTGGGAGATTTCCTTTGGCCTTCCAGCTGTGCTCACCAATGAGACCCTAGAAACTGCATGCTTTCTTGGTCTTGTTCCTTAAAAGGCTCCACACAAAAGCCAATAATCCAATTAAGATTTTTACATGTTTAAGGAAATCTCCAGGTGTAAATGTGTCTACTTTTCTTAACTGTTTTGACTAAACTTTCAACCATGACATTTTCCACTTAAAAATTATCCCTTTAAAATGCAAATTTGGAACTACTTGGCTGACAGTTGTTTAGGACAAGGGAACAGATAATCAGGAGACTGATGGTTTAAAATTAAAAAGAGAAACTTCACTACAAATAAAAAACCTTATCAACCTACCAGATCTGCCTCTGTCTGTGAAATTATGTGTGGTATGTGTAGTGTTTCACTAACAAAATATATGAAAGAGCTCTAATTAATTGGCTTTTAGAAAAGTCACTTAGGCCAGGTGCGGTGGCTCATGTATGTAATCCCAGCACTTTGGGAGGCCAAAGCGGGTGGATCACAAGGTCAGGAGATTGAGACTATCTGGGCTAACATGGTGAAATACCATCTCTACTTTAAAAAAAAAAAACAAAAACTTAGCCAGGTGTGGTGTTGGGCACCTGTAGTCCCTGCTACTCGGGAGGTTGCAGTGGGAGAATGGTGTGAACCCTAGAGGTGGAGCTTGCTTGCAGTCAGTGGAGACAGTGCCACTGCACTGCAGCCTGGGTGACAGAGCAAGCCTCCAAAAAAAAAAAAAAAAAAAAAAAACACTGAAGTCACATATTTTGTCAGAAAATAAAACTTTAATGCTTTTAGTTCGTGTGACTCTAAACTCTAACAGTATTTTAAAACAAAGACAGTTTAAAGATTACTGGTAAAATAAAATAAAAATGTCTTCAAATTTTAGATATTTGGT
>NW_016855084.1:0-1513 GCF_001698545.2 Rhinopithecus bieti | reverse complement strand
ATATAATGGATTTGCTTTATACTACTGGAAGCCAGGTTTAAAAGAATTACATCATATAATGCCTATGTGGGCACATTAAATGCTCTATAAATGTCTAAGAAAACCTTGTATTTGTATTTTATTTTACTAAGAATTGAAGTAGATATTTTGAATGAATGGACACTATTTATTATGTTCTA
Source organism: Rhinopithecus bieti (assembly GCF_001698545.2). Lineage (NCBI taxonomy): Eukaryota > Metazoa > Chordata > Mammalia > Primates > Cercopithecidae > Rhinopithecus > Rhinopithecus bieti. The sequence continues at coordinate 1,334 of NW_016855084.1, read as the reverse complement.
CTCAGCATTTCTGTTATTGCAATCTTCTGAAGTTATAAATTTGCCTTAATCTCTATGACACTGCCAACTGAATTCCAGCATGAAAATATAGGAACAGAAATTTGACCATAGATTAATAATTTTGATAGAATTTTACTCTAACACAAGCACATTGAGAGGACTAAAATAGGACTTGGGAAAAAAGGGAAGATTATAGCCAAGACTATGACAATAAAGTACATTTGGAAAATAGACAGATGACCAAATCCACTAAATTTTCCCTGCGGTCTGGTATGTGATCATGAGAAAAAAAAATGTTACTAAATGACCTTCCAACTCTACTTCTAACTCCTCATAAAATAATAATATGGATGAGAAATAAAATCAAGAAGTTATAGACTATTTATCTGCCAGTGTTTACGTGTTCTCTTGCCTTGGTAGTCATGTAAGCATTGCATTTAAAGATTATACTTCCTGAACGCTGCTCTTGAACCCCTTTTCAATAGCTAGCTCTCTGCTGCCCATGGGTAAACTGCTCAACTTCTGACTTTGTCTTTGAGTGCTGAGTTGCTTTGTATGCAGCCCTTGCTGCCTGATCCATAGCAAGTCTATACAGATATTTATATAAAATGAAAAATAAGAAAATTGTTTCCACATGCCTGGATGCTACATAGTAATATGCTTTCCTAATTGAAAACTTGAAATTGCCAAAACCTGACAGTGTGTCTTGTCCCACCCCCACCTAAACCTGAGTTCTTGAATGGGCGTGTCTCCCTGATTTTTTATTCTTATATGTAGTCAAATGTCATGACCTGTTCCATCTCACTATTTGATCTTCAGTAGGAATCTCAAATATGGGATATTTTCTTCTTCTTAAGGGCTAGATAATATATGTTTGATTATTTCCTTTCAAATACTTATAAAAATACCCTTTGTTTCCAGGTCTCAGGAAACAATACATAATAGTTATTTAGAAATGATATTGTTATAGTCTGCAAATGATAAGACTATACTCAGAATCTGAGATGAAACTATCACCAAATTTTCTAAATTTTTAGCCATGACTTACAACTGATGAGTTAAGCTCTCAGGAGATGTCCCTTCATTCAGTTAACTTACTTACCTACAGGAAGATAATATGGCCATGAGATGATATTTAGCATGTCAAAATAATAGTAATTCTCATTAATTTCAGTATTATTTGAATCATTTTTATAGTGATGCTTTACATTTAGAAAAAAAAAAGGAAACAGTGCTTATTACTATGTATGTTCCAGTGTAGAAGGCAGAGACAGACAGGAAGAAAGCAAATAACTTTCTAAAACAGGTGTTACTTTTGTATATAATAAATTATT
>NW_016855083.1:0-1188 GCF_001698545.2 Rhinopithecus bieti | reverse complement strand
GTGTTGAACTGCTAGCCTTAAGCGATCTTCCCACCTCGACTTCCCAAAGTGTTGGGATTATAGGCGTGAGCCACCATATCTGCCCCTCGAAAATTATTTTGACCACGAACTGGTTTCTCTTTCCATAGAGTATCTAGGGGGACTCACGTTCCAAAGAACCGTTTCTGCAATGCTTGTTTTGAGCCTAGGAGAGAAAAGTGCATAACAGCATGGGGCAGCCCCTGCGTTACCATGGGAACAGAAGGCATGGCAGCAAGGAGATCAATAAAGAGCCCCTGGAGTGAAAGGAAAGGAGGGCTGCAGACAAAGGCGGAAGCCGAGAGAAAGCCTGAGGAAGGCTGCCTAGATGGCTGGTCACCGCGCTTGGACGGGAGCCAGGAAACAAGAGCGTCTGGGAAGCTTATCTGTATGAAATCATTTTTTTTCCCAGGCCATTTTCCTCTTCATAGTTTATTCTTTCGGTTGATTCGTAAAACCTTTCACTGAAGCTTTTATCAGAAAAATGTACAAAGCAGCGGGATGGTAGCCATGGAAGCCAAAATCCACTAAGGAGTGGAGTGTGTAACCACTCAGCTGCCAGGAAAAAATATATACACAACCCATGGGTCCAACTGACCGAATTATTCCAAAGTGAATACACACTCCCCACAGTGACAATGCCTAGGTCAAGGAACAGAACATCACCAGCACCCCCGGAACCTCCCTTTGTGTCCTTACCAAGCATTTGCCTCCTACCGCCTCAAAGTAACCACTTTCCTCACCTGTTGCACCGTAGATTCATTTTGTCTGTTCTTCTTTTTTTTTTTTTTTTGAGACAGGGTCTCCCAGGCTGGAGTGCAGTGCAGTGGCGTGATCTCAGCTCACTGCAACCTCTGCCTCCCAGGTTCAAGCAATTCTCCTGCCTCAACCTCCTGAGTAGCTGGGATTACAGGTCCATGCCACCACTCCCCACTAATGTTTTTTGTATTTTTAGTAGAGACGAGGTTTCACCATGTTGGCCAGGCTGGTCTTGAACTCCTGGCCTCAAGTGATCTGCCTGCCTCAGCCTCCCAAATTGCCGGGATTACAGGCATGAGCCACCAAGCCCAACACTCCCTGTGCTTTTTAATGTATCCTTTTAAGAAAATTTAATTTTATGACAATATTACCAGCAATACAAAGTATATTTTAATACAGACTCCTGAGGAC
>NW_016855082.1:0-1190 GCF_001698545.2 Rhinopithecus bieti | reverse complement strand
GCCTTTTTTTTTTTTTTTAAGAAGGAGTCTCACTCTGTGTCACCCAGGCTGAAGTGCAGTGGTACAATCTCAGCTCACTGCAACCTCTGCCTCCGGGTTCAAGCAATTCTCCTATCTCAGCCTCTCAAGTAGCTGGGATTACAGGTGTGTGCCACCACGCCCAGCTAACTTTTGTATTTTTAGTAGAGATGGGGCTTCACCATATTGGTTATGCTGGTCTCGAACTCCTGACCTCAGGTGATCCACCCGCCTCGGCCTCCCAAAGTGCTGAAATTACAGGAGTGAGCCACCGTGCCCAGCGTGATGCATGTTGAATACTGTTTGAAATCACACAATTACGATCATATCTTTTCCTGCATATAAATTGCAGTCCATTCTCTATTAGAAAAAAAGACTTGTTCCTTGTTCTGATGCTAGTATATCTCTACTGGATTTTCCTCATAGTCACCTTCTCAATATACTACACAGACTCCTTTCCTTTATATGGAACTACTTGCAGTTCTCAGAATCTACCATGTATTTTTCTGTTTCCCTTTCTCCACACTTTTGCTCATGCTTCTCCCTTCTAGATAACTCTCGCCCCACTGTCTCTATGAAGTCTAACATTATACCTCCTATACTTTTCTACTTTTCTTCCAAATTCCTAAAGCTCCCTTTGTGTCTTCTTCTGTTGGTTATCCAAGTCTTTAAGTTGCTTTATATTTTACTCAACTCTTTATCACCATTGCCTAGAACATCATCTGACACATAATCGGCCAGTATCTTGTTTTTAAGTTAGCTAGAGGACTTAAAGAGAGCTCATTTAAAATCCTCATTTTGAAGAGAGAATGAATGAATAAACTAATGAATGTAGTATACAACAAATGTCAAGATACTTGAATAAGTTTTTTTTTCTTTTTTTGAGACAGAGTCTTGCTCTGTCACCCAGGCTGGAGTGCAGTGGCCAGATCTCAGCTCACTGCAAGCTCCACCTCCCGGGTTTAGCCATTCTCCTGCCTCAGCCTCCCCAGTAGCTGGGACTACAGGCGCCTGCCACCACGCCCGGCTAGTTTTTTGTATTTTTTTTTTAGTAGAGACGGGGTTTCACCGTGTTAGCCAGGATGGTCTCGATCTCCTGACCTTGTGATCCTCCCATCTCTGCCTCCCACAGTGCTGGGATTACAGGCTTGAGCCACCGCGCCCGGCCTGAA
>NW_016855081.1:0-1190 GCF_001698545.2 Rhinopithecus bieti | reverse complement strand
AATTGCATGAACCCAGGAGATGGAGTTTGCAGTGAGCTGAGATCACGCCACTGCACTCCAACCTGGGTGACAAAGCAAGACTCCATCCCCCCCCCCAAAAAAAAAAAAAAAAAAAAAAAAAAAAAAAAAAAAAAAAGACTAAAGTACATCTTATATGAGCCGGCATAGAGAGAGTTCTTAATCGCACAGCTTTGTGAAAAAGCGCCTTGCAGAGTGATAGAGTGTGACCCCAGAGGTAACCGCAGTTAACTGGTATGTATCCTTCTAAATAGTTATCAATATATTTACAAATATGTACACATCTACATATTCATTGGATCATCCTATACATTGTGTTATGTAATTTCATCTTAAAGAACTGAACTAAAGATTTGAAGGCAATGTAAAAATGCATCTAGAATTATTACATCATATTTGATAACTTATTTAAGTTAAATAATTCATTTAAGCCAAGACTTAAGTGGAAATGATCCAGCCATCAAAGCAAGTGTGATGGGAGCCTCTGAGGTAGGAGGACCAGCAAACGTAGAGGCTGTGAGACAGGAAAGAGCCTGGGGTGGCTGAAGCATAATGAGAGAGGGGAACCAGGCAGGATCTTGCATGTATGATAAGGAACTGAGATTTTATTCTGACTGAAATGGATAGCCATTAGAGGGTTTCGAACAGGAGAGCTAGACTTTGAAAAATAACCTGGCTTCCGAACCCCTCTGCCATCTTACCAAGTCTTTCCAGTCGTGAGAGCCCCCTGTGAGGACGAAGCTGAGGTGCTGGCTGAAGTACAGAGGAGAGGTGGAGGAGAGTCCGGGGGAGCAGGAAGCAGAGAGGTCAGAAGCCAGAGAACTGCAGCCGACGGCCATGACTGTCCAGGGCACCATGGCCCGATAGACCCATAATGGGACACATACATGTAATTTAAATGTTCCTAGCCACAACATGTTTGACTTTGGCTTTTTTGTTTGTTCATTTTGAGACAGGATCTCACTCTGTCACTGAGGCTGGGATGCAGTAGTGTGAACAGAGCTCACTGCAGCCTCAAACTCCTGTCTCAAGCAACACTCCTGCCTCAGCCTCCTGAGTAGCTGGGACACAGGCATATCTCAGCCTCTTGAGTAGCTGGGACACAGGCATATCTCAGCCTCCTGAGTAGCTGGGACACAGGCATATCTCAGCCTCCTGAGTAGCTGGGACCA
>NW_016855080.1:0-1273 GCF_001698545.2 Rhinopithecus bieti | reverse complement strand
ATTTGCAAAATGCATTTTATGGAAAATAAAAGACTTTTTCCCCCTTAGGTTTAGAACATCTAAATTCTTTTTAAAACTAATTTTTACATTCAGAAGAAATTATACATCAATTGGAATGCTAACATAGATTTGAGAATTTTTCATTTGAAAAAATTATGAGTTAATTAAAATCTTAATTGTATCATTGCTGATACATTTTGATAAGTCAAAATCTGTTAAAACTGAATTAAAGTCTTCAAAGTTGATTTTAACATCCACGTTTCCTTATGACGTGTCCCTCTTGACATTAGGAACAGAGAATTAATACAGCAAAATTGTAAAGGGTTGCACAAACAGAGCCATCTCTGTGGTGGCAGAGGAGCTTAACGGTTCATGGGACCCTTTTGTACAAGTGACAACACTGTATTGGTCATAATGGTGCATAGTCCACCATCTGTCTGATAAAACAACTCAGCATGCTAAGTATTATTGACAGGAAGATGGGAAAACTGCCTTCTTTGGGGGGCTCTGGCTGACCCTTTCTCAAAGCCTGGCAATCTTTCAAAGGTCTTTTCTTCAGTGTAAAATATCATCAATTTGCCTGACTCAGTATTTCCCCTTTCTCAGAGTACATGCAATAGTCTTTATGAAAGAAAAAGCTACTAGTGTATTCCAGTGATCTAAAATGTTGAGACACAGGTGCCTAAATTGGGTAACATAAAACTGTCTTTTATTTATGGCCAAAATTTGCTGTATACCCGGGGACATCTGATCAGCTATACAACATGAGGTTTCTGGTGATTACAGCCAAGTTACAAGGATGGTGAACTTAGGAGTAGTCTGAAAACAGCCACTCCTAGCTGCTCATTCACACAGTGGTATGTATGTGGAGTTAGGTGTCTAGAGATGGTTTTAAGTGGCTAAGACACAGATGTTGGAATTTCATCCTACAGAAGAAGGTGTGTGCACACATGTTTGAGTGTGTGCAAGCTCCCATATATCTACTGTTTTCTTTACAATAATTTGTAATCTTTTAATTCTATTTCTATAAAAAGTTTTGTTGAGGTGTAATACACACGACAATATTTACCCATTTTAGGTATAGAATTCAGTGATTCAAACACTGACGCCTGTCACCTTTTACTTCATTTTGACAGTGTTTGATAACATATTGTGATTAGGATTGTGTTACTCTGATTTCTACTTGCTCATTAAACTAAATTATTAAATTAATATTACTGATATTTTTGTAATTATGGATTTTAATAATTATTTTATAATTATAAAATTATAA
>NW_016855079.1:0-235 GCF_001698545.2 Rhinopithecus bieti | reverse complement strand
TGTGTAGTGTGTGTGTTGTGTGTGTGTATGTAGTGTGTGTGTGTAGTGTGTGTATATGTTGTGTGTGTGTGTAGTGTGTGTGTTGTGTGTGTGTTATGTGTGTGTGTGTTATGTGTGTGTGTAGTGTGTGTGTGTTGTGTGTGTGTAGTGTGTGTGTGTTGTGTATGTGTATGTAGTGTGTGTGTAGTGTGTGTATATGTTGTGTGTGTGTGTAGTGTGTGTATATGTTGTGTGT
>NW_016855078.1:0-1019 GCF_001698545.2 Rhinopithecus bieti | reverse complement strand
ATACCATAATCTGGTTAAACATTCATTTCTCATAGGTCTGGAGATTGGAAGTCAGTGATCATGGTGCCAGCAGGTTGGGTTCTAGGTAGGGACCTCTTGCAAGCTGCAGACCACCAACTTCTTGCATCCTCATATGGCAGGAAGAGAGCCAGCTAGCTCTCTGGCTTTTGTTTGTTTGTTTTGAGATGGAGTCTTGCTCTGTCGCCTGGGCTGGAGTGCAATGGCACAATCTCAGCTCACTGCAACCTCTGCTTCCCAGGTTCAAGCAATTCTCCCACCTCAGCCTCCTGAGTAGCTGGGATTACAGGCACTCCCACCACGCCTGGCTAATTTTTGTATTTTTGTAGAGACCGGGTTTCACCACATTGGCCAGGCTGGCCTTGAACTCCTGACCTGAGGTGATCCACCAGCCTCGGCCTCCCAAAGTGCTGGGATTACAGGTGTGAGCCACTGTAAGCCACCGCGCCCGGCCTTCTTCTTTTTTTATTTTTTATTTTTGAGACAGAGTCTTGCTCTGTCACCCATGCTGGAGTGCACTGGCACAATCTCAGCTAACTTCAACCTCTGCCTCCTGGGGTCAAGCGATTTTTGTGTCTCCACCACCCAAGTAGCTGGGATTACAGGTGGGCGCCACCATGTCTGGCTAATTTTTGTACATATTTATAGAGACAAGTTGCTTTCACCATGTTGGTCAGGCTGGTCTCAAACTCCTGGCCTCAAGTGATCCACCTGCCTCAGCCTCCCAAAGTGTTGAGATTACAGGCATGAGCCACCGTGCCCAGCCTCTGGCTTCTTATATGGGTATTGATTTGGTGTGGATATTTTTCCCCCCCAAATCTCATGTTGAAATGACCGCCAGTGTTGGAGGTAGGCCTGGTGGGAGGTGTCTGGAAGCGAAACCCTCATGAAGGTCTTGGTGCCCTCCCCACAGTAATGAGTGAGTTCTCGCTCTGTGAGTTCCCTCGTTCCCTCCAGAGCTGATTGTTTTTTTTTTGTTTTTTTTTTTTTGTTTTTTTTTT
>NW_016855077.1:0-992 GCF_001698545.2 Rhinopithecus bieti | reverse complement strand
AATAAACTAGGGGAAAACTACACCATATATACTAAGCACTCAAAAAAGAAAATCTGTAAAAAAAAGCAAATACATATGACAAAAATGGGCAAAAGAGATTTAAAAAAAAAAAAAGCTTAAAATTAAAGAACTAGGTAAGCTACCTTAAGCTAGAAAAAGTAAAAATAGGCTGGGCGTGGTGGCTCACGCCTGTAATCCCAGCACTTTGGGAGGCCGAGACGGGTGGATCACGAGGTCAGGAGATCGAGACCATCCTGGCTAACATGGTGAAACCCCATCCCTACTAAAAATAGAAAAAATTAGCCGGGCATGGTGGCGGGCACCTGTAGTCCCAGCTACTTGTGAGGCTGAGGCAGGAGAATCACGTAAACCCAGGAGGCGGAGCTTGTAGTGAGCCAAGATTGAGCCATTGCACTCCAGTCTGGGTGACAGAGCGAGACCCTGTCTCAAAAAAAGAAAAGGTCCACCTGCAGTCCAAGGTAATCGGAAGGCTAAGATGGGAAGACTACTTAGCAGCTCAAGGCCAGCCTAAGCAACATAGCAAGATCCCATTTCTAAAACAAACAAGAAAAGTCACTACCATTTGCCTGGGTTTCAGCATTTCATTCAACAAAATATGATTATATAAAAATTCAAAATTAAAATTTCAAAATTAAAAAAAAAATTAAAACCAAAGTAGAAAGAAAGCAAAGAGAAAAAATTAGCAAAGTGAAAATATTAACAAAGTAATAAATGAACAGGCTAAAGATTTTTTTTTGGTGGGGAAACAATCAATGAAAGTGATAAAACTCTGGCTTGATGATAAAGGAAACAGACAAATCATAATTTGCCCATACTAGAGAGGAAAACGGCACTACACAATCTAAAATTAAAGGATAATAACATTAGAGTATGACAATCAATTCAACAACTTAAATGAACCAATTCCTTCAAAAATACTGATTATCAAGCTGATATGAAAGAAAATATAATAAAAATAGTCCCACATTTAT
>NW_016855076.1:0-1517 GCF_001698545.2 Rhinopithecus bieti | reverse complement strand
ATTATGATGTTTCAATGAACATTCTTGCATCTTTTCACAGAAAGCCATTTTAGTGTGGAGGGATATTAAGAGTATAGGCTCTAGTAACAAACTGCTTGCAAGTCACAAGCTTCAGGAGCCCCTTAAATTATACATATAATTAAATTTTTCCGATTTAAAAGTGGAAACATACCTTATTTTAAAAAATTTGCATTCACTACTAAAAGATGATTTTTCCCCCGTGGTTATTGTTAATGTTCTTCTGCAAATTGCCAGCTTAAATCCTAGGCTTATGTCTTTTGAACTCATCTTGTTTCTTACTGATTTATTTTACCTCTTAATAGATCAAGGAATATATAAAGAACACATTGAAGGGCAAAGATTTTTTTTTCCTTTTTTGTACTTTGCTATATATCCCTAGTACCAACAGAAACAGTGCTTGGCATTTATCAAGTGTTTACTGAAAATCCCAAAACCTTTATTGAATAAATTAATAAATCTGAAAGCAAAATTCTATAAACTGAATAACAACAAAAATACCTTCTGGATGGTTCTGATACATGAATATGCATGTACTTTATGATATTATCAATTGCATTTCCTGCCCCATTTCTATTCCAGTTGTACTCATTATCAGTCAATAGGCTGCAAGTTTTAGGTTTCCTGGGTACAATTGAGATGGCTTATTGTTGCTGGTGTTATGTTCACCGAGGTTGACTAATGTGGTAAAGGAAAGTAAATCTTAGAAAGTAACTAAATCTTAACTAAATCACAGATAAAGGGGACACAAACATCTGTCATTTTTAAATTTAAAATCAACTAAATGCAGAAAGCACACTAGGCTAGGCTTTGTTTAGGAAAGGGACTAAGTAATGAATTTATAAATCAGCATTTCCTTCTTTAAGTGACTAAAAACCTGAGTAGGGATAATAAAATGTGTCCACTTATTCAAAGGAAAGATTTATAAAGAAACGTGCAGTCAATATAGAATATACATACTACAAATATTTTAGCATATATTGAGGCCAGGTGTGGTGGCTCACACCTATAATGCCAGCACTTTGGGAGGCCAAGACGGGTGCATCATCTGAGGCCAGGAGTGTGAGACTAGCCTGCCCGGCCAACATGGTGAAACCCTGTCTCTACTAAAAATACAAAAAATTACTGGGGTGTGGTGATGTGTGCCTATAATCCCAGCTACTCGGGAGGCTGAGGCAGGAGAATCGCTTGAACCTGGGAGGCGGAGGTTGTAGTGAGCCAAGATCATGCCATTGCACTCCAGCCTGGGCAACAAAAGTGAAACTCCGTTTCAAAAAAAGAAAGAAAGAAAAGGAAGGATGGAAGGAAGGAAGGAAGGAAGGAAGGAAGGAAGGAAGGAAGGAAGGAAGGAAGGAAAAGAGAGAGAGAGAAGGAAGGAAGAAAGGAAGGAAGGAAGGAAGAAAGGAAGGAAGGAAGGAAGGAAGGAAGGAAGGAAGGAAGGAAGGAAGGAAGGAAAAGAGAGAGAGAGAAGGAAGGAAGAAAGGAAGGAAGGAAGGAAG
>NW_016855075.1:0-215 GCF_001698545.2 Rhinopithecus bieti | reverse complement strand
CACACACACACACACACACACACACACACCCACACCCACACACACACACACACACACACACACACACACACACACACACACACCCACACACACACACACACACACACACACACACACACACACACACACACACACACACCCACACACACACACACACACCACACACACACACACACCCACACACCCACACCCACATCCACATACACACACACACA
>NW_016855074.1:0-751 GCF_001698545.2 Rhinopithecus bieti | reverse complement strand
TTTCTTTACATTATTTCTGTTTCTTTTATATTTGATATACTTTGCAGCTACCTGTAAAAACAGTGGCCTCTTGGATGGAAAGGTTGTCTAGCAATGAATCAAGTAAAGCATTAAAACTTTCCACCCTCATAAACAAGATTTACCCGTGTTGAGTGGCTGTTCTCTTGCTGACCTACCCCCACTTAAAGCCTATACATTTGAGTATGGCCTGAACAAATTCTTGGAGGAGAGAAATTGAATCTATTTAGCTTGTTTGATATAGATACTGTGCATGGGGCTGAAAAGCATAGCTGGAGAATAATCATTTACAAATTCATGCTAAGCAAGACTTTCTTATCAGGGACTTTTCCACTCTGGGTTTAAATAGGGAAGTGGCCGTATTTACAGCTTTATGTGTATGAAGAACAGGGAGTCAAAACTGTCTCCCACTAAGGGGGGCCAAATTACAGCAGAGGGCTGTTATACTGCTTCTCAAAACTGGTATTTCTTTTTATTGGTGTTAATATTGAAATACGGCATGGTAATTCTATTGCAGGACTTCTGTTAATACTGAAATATGCAGCTACATTTCTGTGTAAAATTTTACTTTCTACTAACTTTCTTGTGCTCTCTGATCATTTTTCTTTTTTAAAAAAAAGCAAGTATGCATTTGTGGGAATGCTAAAGCAAGGAATGCATAAAAGTTTATTTGTCTTTGCTGAATATAATTTGAGAGAATTTAGTTTTCTGGCAGTATATGCTTTTCACTTTT
>NW_016855073.1:0-3641 GCF_001698545.2 Rhinopithecus bieti | reverse complement strand
AAAAACAAAAACAAAAACAAAAAAAAGAGGGTCTGGCAAATAGCAGCTGGAATTAAATCTGGTCCTGTAGACTCCAAAGTCATGCTCTTTACCACTGCACTACATACTCTGTGAAAAGAGCTAGTTAATTTATGTCCAAGCTGGGGCCGGGCGCAGTGGCTCATGCCTGTAATCCCAGCACTTTGGGAGGCCAAGGCAGGCAGATCACCTGAGGTCGGGAGTTGGAAACCAGCCTGACCAACATGGAGAAACCCCATCTCTACTAAAATACAAAATTAGCTGGGCGTGGGGCACATGCCTGTAATCCCAGCTACTCGGGAGGCTGAGGCAGGAGAATTGCTTGAACCCGGGAGGCGGAGGTTGCAGTGAGCCAAGATCATGCCACTGCACTCCAGCCTGGGCAACACGAGCAAAACTCCGTATTAAAAAAAAAAAAAATTATGTCCAAGCTATGGAATAGTAGGTCTTTCAGATAATGTATTCCACCTATAGTTAAGTGGATAGGCTCTGGAGTCAGAAGGCCTCAGGCATTTCCCTGGCCACCAATGGAATTGTCCTACTACAACTCAGTATCTGTTCACTCTAGCTAACACCATGTCTTCTAAGATCCTGTACACAGTCTTGTTCTAAGTAGTAAGAGGAGATACAAAGGAAGAATAATAAATTCATTTAACAAATAATTACTGAGCATCTACTATTTAACAGATCCAGTTCTAGGTTCTGGGAATACAGCAATGCTCCCATTTAATGGGGAATGCAAAGGAGGTCTTGCTTTTAAGGGAGGGGAAGCAGGGCCTCCAACACACACCTTTTCTGTTAGGATGACTAGTGTGCTGCTCCATCTGAACACCAACAGGTGTGGTGCCTGGGAAAGAATCATAGCATCAGATGATCAACAATCCATGCTAGTATTTTCACTATGACAATTTCCTAAGTTATCTCCAGCAGATCTCAGGCTGTTCCAGTCTGCGGAGGAAAAGTAGGAAACTCTATTTCATGGCCAAACGTGTGACTGTTCTTTGCTAGTTTGGAAAACAGCTATTTCTATAACAGTGCTTCCTTTTTTTTCTGGACAAAATAGTAATTTAACCAAAGCCAAACCTTAAACCTCTCTGATGAACGCGCAATTACTTTCCGTGTTCTCACCATGTTTAATTTCCACGGTATGATGAGTCCTTCTCCTATCCCGAATGGTAATTTTAAAACTCTGGCTCCCCATCATCTCTAACTAAGACTGAGGACAGCAGGAGAGGGATGGATGTGGGGAAATAAAATCTCAAAGCACCACAGGGAATACTTCTCTTTTTTTTGAGATGAAGTCTCACTCTGTCGCCAGGCTAAAGTGCAGTGCCGCGATCTAGGCTCACTGCAACCTCCATGGTTCAAGCGATTCTCCTGCCTCAGCCCCCCGAGTAGCTGGGATTATAGGCGCGCGCCACCACGCCCGGCTAATTTTGTATTTTATTAGAGTCGGAGTTTCACCATATCGGCCACGCTGGTCTCGAACTCCTGACCTCAGGTGACCCACCCGCCTCGGCCTCCCAAAGTGCTGGGATTACAGGCGTGAGCCACAGCGCCCGGCGGAAATACTTGGAAAAATATTTTAGATAGGATAACTTAAGGAAACGTAAGCCATCACCCTCCGGTACTGCTCATAGCCTCACTGAAAGCATTTCCTAAGAAGGGAAAAGTCCACATACAGCCATTAGTCCAGATGCGATAAACCACAACTCCCAGTGTGCCCGGAGAAAGGCTGCCCAGTACGGCACTGTAAGACTACAACTCCCACTTCACCCAGGGCCAAGTCGGCCAGGTCTTCCCCCATCTGCTGGCGGGAGTCCCGCCTCTCTAGTCCACCTATTGCTAAGGCTAGAACAAAACAGTGGAAACTGTCAAGCCTTTCTTAGCCTTCACGGTCGGATAGGAGCCGAGTCGCGATACACAGTTTAACGACCTCACCTGGGGTGTTAACCGAAAGCCGCAACGCCAGCACCCAACCCTACAACTGACACACATGCGTAGTGGTGTGCCGGCCAACTGCCAGAGCCTTGGCGCCTGCGCCGACGTTCGCGCTGCACGCGGCCGGGAGCGGCCACCCTATTGCGCAAGCGCCTGTGCCCTCCCAGTGCCTTCATCGTGCTCTCTCTGCCTAACTTGTCTGGTCGTTCTTGCGTAGAGGGCGGGACTCAGGATGTCAATTGGTCGATTTTTGTGCCGATCAATGAGATGGGTGCGGTGATTGGTGATTACCTTGAGAGTAGCGGGTTGAGGTGTAAGCCCTGAGGAGGCAGCGTTTTCTGGGTTTCTGTCTGGTTCTCTCTCTCCAGAAGATTCTGCCGATTCCCCCAGCTCTGGGTACCCGGCTCTGCATCGCGCCGCCATGATGGGCCATCGTCCCGTACTTGTGCTCAGTGAGTTCTGGGGATGCCAGGAAAGGGACCCCCTTTTCACCCTTCTCTGTCCATGGTTTTCTGTGTTGCCTCAGCTCCGTCCCGCCCTGACCCGGCCCTTGAGCCTTCCAGTCATCATCTTCATTTTGGAAGCCCGGTGTCCCGCTTTCCTTTCTTCCCTTAACCTGTTTGCTTCTCTTCACAAACTCAAACTGACCTTTTTCTCGCCGAGCCTCTTTTCTTGACGTGTGCTCCTCTTGGGAAGCTCTTTCCCACTCCGCGTTCTGTCCCTCAGTCCCCACGCTTCCCCCGCCGCTGCACCCTTTCTAGCCTGATTGTCGCTGTATAGCTGCATGAATAATGCTTTTTGTTTTTCAGTTAGGTCTAGCTTTATATCCTTGGCCCATCCCTTAGTAGCGGTCATTTAAATGTTTCAATCTGTATTACGGAGTTAATAGTATTTCCTAGTAGAATTGTGAGAATTAAATGAGATAAGTGGGCAGACTGCTTGAAGAGGGTCTGGTGAATAGATAATATCCTTGGTCACTTTACGTTACATTTATTTTCAGTAAAAGTCGCTTGAACAGCAACCCTGTTCCTGAAGTAACCGTACTTGCTTCACTGATCATAGATTGTAATCGTTCCCTCCGTGTCCCCGGCGTTGTAATCTTTCCCACTCACCAGTTGGGTTTTCCTAGATTTCTCGACTGGTCATCTTTTCCCTTTGGAAGATCCCTTATTTTTTTTTTCTTTCTATTTTTTGCGGCAGAGTCTCGCTCTGTCACCCAGGCTGGGGTGCAGTGGCGCGATCTCTGTTCACTGCATCCTCTGTCTCCCAGGTTCAAGCATTTCTCCTGCCTCAGCCTCCCGAGTAGCTGCGAGTACAGGCGCGCGCCACCACGCCAGACTAATTTTTGTGTTTTTGGTAGAACTGGAGTTTCACCATGTTGGCCAGGCTGGTCTCCAACTCCTGAGCTCAGGTGATCCGCCCATCTCAGCCTCCCAAAGTGCTGGGATTACAGGCGTGAGCCACCTCGCCTGGTCCCTTATTTTTTCTAATGAGCACCACCTCCCTTGTCTTCCTTTGATATGTTTCCATTCTGTGTGTAACTTCTGTACCTCATCTGCAGAGCCTGACTAGCCATCTCCCCTCCCTTACTGTCTTCTGTATACTGAATGCTTTTCAGAGTTTTTATTCATTATCTCTGTACCTGGGAAATAACTTTTAAGGAAAAAAATAAAATAAAACTT
>NW_016855072.1:0-208 GCF_001698545.2 Rhinopithecus bieti | reverse complement strand
GGGGATCGCTTTGAGGCCTATTGTGACAAAAGAAATATCCTCTGATAAAATTAGAAAGAAGCTTTCTGAGAAATTGGTTTGTGATGTGTGAATTGATCTCACAGAGTTACACTGTTCTTTTCATAGAACATTTTGCTACCACTGTTTTTTTGGAATCCACAATGGGATATTTTGGAGCACATTGAAGCTTATGGTGACAAAGGAAATA
>NW_016855071.1:0-1021 GCF_001698545.2 Rhinopithecus bieti | reverse complement strand
ATAGAGGTATAACACTGTGAGTGGAATGCACACATCACAAAGCAGTTCCTCGGAAAGCTTCTCTGCAGTTTTGGTCTGAACATATTTCCTTTTTTCACCGTTAGCCTCAAAGAACTCCTGAGTATCCCATCACACACGGAACATACACAGGGCTAGAAAACTGGTCAATGAAAAGAGAGGCTTATCTGAGTGAGAGGAATTAAGACGACACAGAGCAGTTTCACAGAAAGCTTCCTTCTGGATTTTCCCTGAGAATATTTCCTTCTCCATATTCCTAGGATCGTTCCCAAATGTCCTTCCTCAGATTCCACAAAAACAGTGATTTCAAGCTGCTCAATCCAAAGAATGGTTTAACTCTAGGAGAGGAATACAAACATTGCAAAGCAGTTGCTCAGAACGTTTCTCTGCAGGTTTCATCAGAAGGTGTTTCCTAGCTCATGAGAAGCCTCCGGGCATCACTAAATATCCATTCACAGATTCTCCAAGACAGTTTCTAAACACAGCAACATAGAGTATGCATTAACTCTGTGAAGTGAATGCACATATCAGAGAGCAGATTCTTGGAACGCTTCTTCCTCGGTTTAATTTCAGTTTATTTCACTATTCACCATAGTCCTCAATGCATTCCGAAATATCACATTTTCGGTTTCACAGGAACAGTGTTCAAACACTACCTTGTGAGAAAAGAGGTATAACTCCCTGAGTGGAATGCATACATCTCAAAATAGTTTCTCAGAAAGCTTCTATCCAGTTTTTATCTGAAGATATCTCCTCTTTCACCGTAGGCCTGAAAGTACTCCCGAATGTCCCTACATGGATGTATGCATGACAGAGTTTCCAAACTGTGTAATGTAATTAAAGTTTTAACTAAGCGAGATGAATAAATATATGTAACACAAAGCAGTTTCACAGAAATGTTCTTTCCAGTTTTGTCTGAGGATATTTCCTTTTTCACCATAGTCGTTGCTATACTCCCGAATATCTCTTGGTAGCTTTCTCTCCAAAAGAGATTCCGGAATCC
>NW_016855070.1:0-1013 GCF_001698545.2 Rhinopithecus bieti | reverse complement strand
TAAGGATCGTTCCCAAATGTCTTTACTCAGATTCCACAAAATAGTGATTTCAAGCTGCTCAGTCAAAAGAATGGTTTAACTCTATGAGACGAATACACACATCACAAAGCAGTTGCTCGGAACGTTTCTCTGCAAGTTGCATTGGAAGAAGCTTTCTTGCTAAGCACAATCCTCCGGGCGTCAATAACTATCCCTTCACAGATTCTTCAAAGACAGAATTTTGAAACTGGGCAACGTAGAGTAAACATTAACTCTGTGCAATCAATGCACATATCAGAGAGGAGATTCTTGGAACACTTCTTCCTCGATTTTATTTCCGTATATTTCACTATTCGCCATAGTCCTCAATGCACTCCGAAATATCACTTTTTTGGTTTCACAGGAATAGTGTTCAAACGCTGCCTTGTGAGTAAAGGGGTATAACTCCCTGAGTGGAATGCATATATCACAAAGTAGTTTTTACGAAAGCGTCTACCCAGTTTTATCTGAAGATATCTCCTCTTTCACCTTTGGCCTGAATGTGCTCCCCAGTATCCCATTCGAGGATCCGTACAAGACGGAGTTTCCAAACTGCGTAATATAAGAAAAGTTTTAACTATGTGATATTATTAAATACTATCTAACACAAAGCAGTGTCACAGAAATCTTCGTCCCAGTTTTCTCTAAGGATATTTCCTTTTAACCATAACTGTGCCTCTACTCTAGAATGTCTTTTGTAGCTTTTCTCCAAAAGGGATTCCGGAATCCTCTAGGAGAAGAATGGTGTATTTCTGTGAGTGGAAAGCACACGTCACAAAGCAGCTCCTCAGAAAGCTTCTCTCCAGTTTCTATCTAAAGACGTTTCCTTTCTTACTGTAAGCCTGAAAGCACTCCAGAATATCCCTTCGCAGACAAAACAAAATCGGTGGTATGATACTCCTCAATAAAAGAGAAGCTTAACTGAGCGGAATTCACGTGACACAGAGCAGTGTCACAGAACGCTTCCTTGTGGTTTCCCTCTGAGGTTATTTCTT
>NW_016855069.1:0-1979 GCF_001698545.2 Rhinopithecus bieti | reverse complement strand
GACTGAGTCTTACTCTGTTGCCCAGGCTGAAGTGCAGTGGCGCAATCTCGGCTCACTGCAACCTCTGCCTCCCAGGTTCAAGCCTCAGCCTCCTCAGTAGCTGGGACTACAGGTACCCACCACCACGCCCAACTAACTTTGTATTTTCAGTAGAGATGGGGTTTTACCATGTTGGCCAGGCTGGTCACGAACTTCTGGCCTCAGGTGATCCACCCACCTCGGCCTCCCCAAGTGCTGGGATTACAGGTGTGAGCCACCGTGCCCGGCCTGCCTTTTTAATTTCTTATTTCTTATTATTTTCCTAATAGAGATGGGGGTCTCAATATGTTGTCCAGGCTAGAGTGCAGGGTTTATTCACAGATGAAATCACAGCTCACTGCAGCCTTGAACTCCTGGGCGTGAGCAGTCCTTCTGACTCAGCCTCCCAAGCAGGTGAGACTACAGGTGCACACCACCATGCCCAGCTAATTTTTAATTTTATTTCTTGAGACAGGGTTTTATTCTGTCACCCAGGCTGGAGTACAATGGTGCGATCACAGCTTATTGCAGTCTCTAAGTCCTGGGCTCATGTGATCCTCCCACCTCAGCCTCCTGAGCAGCTGGGACTACACGGGCCACCACCACTGCCAGCTGATTTTTAAATTGTTATTTGTTGTACAGACAGGGTCTCACTATGTTGCCCAGGTTGGTCTCAATCTCCTGAACTCAAGCAATCCTCCTGACTTGCCTCCCAAAGTGCTGGGATTATAGGCGTGAACCATACATAACACCTGGCTTAAACTGCCTTATGAGATGGCAAGTTTGTTTGTTTGTTTGTTTATTGAGATGGAGTCTCATTCTGTTGCCCAGGCTGGAGTGCAATGGTGCCATCTTGGCTCACTGCAACCTCTGCTTCCCAGGTTCAAGTGATTCTCCTGCCTCAGCCTCCTGAGTAGCTGGGATTATAGACGCCTGCCACCATGCCAGGCTAATCCTTGTATTTTTAGTAGAGAAGGGGTTTCGCCATGTTGGCCAGGCTGGTCTGAAACTTCTGGCCTCAAGCAATCATCCCACCTCAGCCTCCCAAAGTTCTGGGATTACAAAGTATCCCAGTGCAGCTACTGCACTCAGCCAAGGCGGCAAGTTTAGAAATAATCGTTTATCAGGGATGCTATGGAGATGGGACCCAAGAATTCAATGGGCCAGGGCATGGGAAAAGCAGGAGGCTGCTCTAAAGGATCCAAATGTGCAAATTCTCTGTGGCTCATGAGATACAGTGTGACAGACACAGCAGAACGGAAACTGGGCTGGGAGTCTTGAGGCCTAGACTCTCCTCCCAATCCTGCCAATGGCCATTTGTCATGGAACTTGCTTGGCCTTCATCTTTGACCTCTGAGCAATTACTATAATGAGTAATCAAATAACTCCAACAGTTCAAACAAGGAAAAACCTGGCTCCCTCAGGCGAAAGTCCTTAGCCCTATTCAGTCACTTTAAAATGCCTATTAAAGCAACTATTAAACTAGAAAACAAAACGTTTCTAAAAATTGGCAAGGAGGCTGGGCATGGTGGCTTATGCCTGTAATCTCAGCACTTTGGGAGGCCGAGGAGGGTGGATCATGAGGTCAGGAGTTCGAGACCAGTCTGGCCAAGATGGTGAAACCCCATGTCTACTAAAAATACAAAAATTAGCCAGGCACGGTGGCGGACGCCTGTAATCCCAGCTACTTGGGAGGTTGAGGCAGGAGAATTGCTTGAACCCGGGAGGCAGAGGTTGCAGTGAGCCAAGATTGCGCCACTGCACTCTAACCTGGTGACAGAGCAAGACTCCGTCTCAAAAAATTAATTAGTTAATTAATTAACTAATTAATTAATTAAATAAAATAAATTTTTAAAAAATTGGCTTGGACACTGAAAAACAGGCAAACAGAGGCACTAGCTGGGGAAGTCACTTCATCTTCTTAGAAAACAGTGTTATAAGGGCTCTACAGTTTTTTAACA
>NW_016855067.1:0-1976 GCF_001698545.2 Rhinopithecus bieti | reverse complement strand
ATATATATATAATCTATATACAACATGGAATCCTAATCCTACTCAGGCATAAAAAGGAATGGAATGATGTGTTTTGCAAGCAACGTGGAGAGACCTGGAGTCCATTATCCTAAGTGAAATAACCCAGCAAGTCAAATACCACATATACTCACTTATAAGTGGGTATAAGTGGGAGCTGAACAATGGGTACAGATGGACATATAGAGTGGAATAATACACACTGGAAACTTCAATAGGTGGGAGGATGGGAGGGGCATGAGGGTTGAAAAATTACTTATTAGACACAATGTTCACTGTCTAGGTAATGGATTTACTAAAAGCCAAGACTCAACCTGACCTTTGAAGCTTTGAAGCCAGACATTGACTTCTCCACACTTATGAAAGTCCTAGATAACATTTTCTTTTAATAAAAGGCCATTTTGTCTACCAAGAAAATCTATTATTGAATGCAGCCCCCTCCATCAATTCCCTTAGCTAAATTTTCTGGATAACTTGCTACAACTTCTGCATCAGCATTTACTGCTTCTTATATTAAGGAGACGACTTCTTTCCTTAATCAACCACTGTTAGCTTCAAACTTTTTTTCTATAGCTTCCTTATTTCTCTTAGCCTTCATAGAAATGAATAAAGTCAGGGCTTTATTCTGGATTTGACTTTGGCTTAAGGGAATATCATGGCTAGTTTGAACTTTTACCCAGAGCCCTAAAACTTCCTTTCTGTCAGCAATAAGGCTGTTTCAGTTTCTTATCATTCCTGTATTTGCTAGAGTAGCACTTTAAATTTTCTTCAAGAACTCTTCCTTTGAATTCACAACTTGGCTACCTGTTTGGCACAAGAGTCCTAGCTTTTGGCCTATCTTGGCTTTCAGTTTGCATTCTCTACTAAGCTTAATCATTTCTAGCATTTGATCTGAACTAAAAGACAAGTGGCTCTTCCTTGCCCTTAAATAGTGACAGGCCATTGTAGCATTATTAATTGGTCTAATTTCAATAATGTTGTTTCTCAGGGAATATGGAAGCTGGGGGAGAGGGAGAGAGATGGAGAATGTCTGGTCTGTGGAGCAGTCAACATACACATACATTTATTATTAAGTTCAACATGTTATCTGAGTGTGGTTTATGGCACCCCAAACAATTATGGTAGCCACATCAAAGATCACTGATCACAGATCACCGAAACAGACATAATAATAGTGAAAAAGTTGTAAATATTGTAATAATTATCAAAATGTGACACTGAGACTTTAAATGAACACATGCTGTTCAAAATGACTCCCGTTGACTCCCATAGACTTGCTCCATGCAGGATTGCCAAAATTTTAGTTTGTAAAAGAAAAAACTGTGATATCTGCAAGGCACAATAAAATGAAACAAAATAAAAGATGATATCTTTGTATGTGGTCTTTGTGTCTGGCTTCTTTCACCAAGCATAACGTGATTGAGGTTCACTGATGTTACAGCATGTACCTTTGCCCTTTTTTATAGCTGTTGAGTAATGTCCTGTTGTGTGACTACGTTTTGTTTATCCATTCACTCATTGATGGACATTTGGCCTGTGTCCACTTTTTGGCTATTGTGAATAAAGTTGTGATGAACACTTCTGCACTAGTTTTGGTGTAAATATATGTTTTCATTTCTTTTAGGAAGAGAGCTAGAAAGAGAATTGCTGGGTTGTATAGTCATATATTAAGTTAGTTTTAATTTTTAAGACATGCTATTTGTTTGGTTGATGGTTTTTTGTTTGTTTTTAAATTTTGAGGGATTTGGAATTTAATGGCTGGAACTTTGTCCCATTGTCTGTCCAGTTTTAAATTAATTGTATATTGGGGGAAGTGGAAGGATATGGAAATATAGCATTCTTTAGGAGCCCTCAGTCATTACTGCTCATGAGATTTTCTGATCAGGTTCCATAGCTATTTATTTATTGCATGAAGTATAATTCTAAGAGGCTTTATTAAACACTTGGAAATTGTGTCT
>NW_016855066.1:0-223 GCF_001698545.2 Rhinopithecus bieti | reverse complement strand
CTGATCCATGAAAAGAATCCTATAACTCTGTGAGATAAATTAACATATCTACAAAATGGTTTCACAGAAAGCTTCTTTCTAGTTTTTATTTGAGGATATTTCCTTTGTCACCATAAGCTTCAATGCACTCCAAAATATCAGATTGCAGATTCCAAGAATACAGTGGTAGCAAACAGCTCAATTAAAATAACAGTGTAACACTGTGAGATGAATTCACACATCT
>NW_016855065.1:0-986 GCF_001698545.2 Rhinopithecus bieti | reverse complement strand
AAGAAATGTACAATCATTCAAGAATGTACTTATGATATTAAAATTTCAGGGCCATGCAGCCATAAAAAAGAATGAGATCCTGTCCTTTGCATGGACATGGATGAAGCTAGAAACGATCATTCTCAGCAAACTAACACAGGAACAGAAAACCAAACACCACATGTTCTCACTCATAAGTGGGAGTTGAACAATGAGAACACATGGACACAGGGAGGGGAACATTATACAACAGGGCCTGTCAGTGGGTGGAGGGCAAAGAGAGGGAGAGCATTAGGACAAATTCCTGATGCATGCAGGGCTTAAAACCTAGATGACGGGTTGATAGGTGCAGCAAAGCACCATGGTACGTGTATACCTATCTAACAAACTTGCACGTTCTGCACATGTATCCCAGAACTTAAAGTGAAAAAAAAAAAAAAAGTCAGCGCCATCGCTCTCTTTTTGTTTTTTTTTTGTTTGTTTGTTTTTTCTGGTCTCAGTCCCTACCCATCCTCAGCTGTTTACCATGAAATCAAATTTGTACTGACTTGCCATATATAGATTTGAGGTATTTTTCTCTGGTATGTTTTCTTTTAGAACAGTATTGAAAGGCAGCAATCTCTTGAAGTTTAAATAATCAGAAATACAGTAAACGCTGCGGTGATAGACCTAGAAATGCAACCTACATGGCCTTTCAGCTTAATATTCATATGCAATTGCTTGGGTGGTAGTGTAGATACACTAGTTAGATTCCGATTATTCTTCAACCAGCCTTATCTTTAGAACTCTGGGCAAGGGTGAAAATGAAAATCATCACCATACTATAGATCATTCATTCATTCATTCACACAACAGATACTTGCAAAGAACCTACAGTTCTAGGTACTTGGGATACAGCAATGAACAAACTGTATCAATACCATCAAGCAACTTGAACTAAATGACATATATAAAACACTCCATCCAAAAATAATAACTCACATTTTTTTTTTTCTTTTTTCTCTTTT
>NW_016855064.1:0-208 GCF_001698545.2 Rhinopithecus bieti | reverse complement strand
AACATGGCAAAACTCGTCTCTACTGAAAACATAAAAATTAGCCTGGTGTGGTGGCGGGTGCCTGTGGTCCCAGCTACTTGGGAGGCGGAGGCAGAAGAATGGTTTGAACCTGGGAGGCAGAGGTTGCAGTGAGTCCAGATTGCACCACTGCACTCCAGCCTGGGAGACAGAGTGAGACTCCGTCTCAAAATAATAATAATAATAACAA
>NW_016855063.1:0-994 GCF_001698545.2 Rhinopithecus bieti | reverse complement strand
TGAGAAAGAGTCTTGCTCTGTTGCCCATTCGGGAGTGCAGTGGTGCAATCTCGGCTCACTGCAACCTCCGCCTCCCGGGTTTAAGCCATTCTCCTGCTTCAGCCTCCAGAGTAGCTGGGATTACAGGTGCATGCCACCACACATGGCTAATTTTTGTATTCTGAGTAGAGACAGGGTTTCACCATGTTGGCCAGGCTGGTCTCGAACTCCTGACCTCAAGTGATCCACCCACCTTGGCCTCCCAAAGTGCTGGGATTACAGGTTTGAGCCACTGCACCTGGCCTAAACTTCTTAATTAGACATACGAAACCCTTTATACTCTGACCACAGCCCACCTCTTCAAGTTTCCTTTTCTATTATTTATTCCTATATATATCTTCCACTCCACCTACGAAACCGCTTTTTGTTTCCTGATTGTAGTCCACATTCTTCTGACCCCGTCTTTGCTTAAGATTCAATTCTTTGCCTGTGCTGTTCCCTTTGCATGCCACGCCCATCACACATTTTCTCTGTCTGGAAATACTCATTCTTCAAGCTCCAGCTCAAATTTCTCCTCTTCTGTAAAGCTCTCTGCGTCACACCCAAACAGAGTCAGATGACCCCTCTTCTTACTTGCAGTGCCTTTGAGTTATACTTTTATTTTTGTTTTCAGTATATTATATTGTAATTATTTAATGTTTCTGCTCCTCCTATGAGTTCCTTCAGGGCAGGAACATGTCATATTTGTCTTCATCAAACCATACCACCTAGCACAGATTTGTCAGATAAGTGTGCACTAAGAATTTATAAAATAATCATTCATTCTACAAATATTTATTGAATGTCTGTATGCCAGGCACTGTCCTAGTTATGCAGATATGTTGGTGAAAGAGACAAAGTCCCTTTTATGGAGCTTAAATTTTCATAGAGAGAGACATAAAATACACTAGTAAACAAACAGATACAGTATTTTCTTACAGGAATAAATCCAATAAAGAAACAACAACAGGATGAT
>NW_016855062.1:5301-8499 GCF_001698545.2 Rhinopithecus bieti | reverse complement strand
AGAATCACAACTCCTCATCAGCAAGGGAACAAAACTGAATGGAGAATGAGTTTGATGAATTGAGAGAAATAGGCTTCAGAAGGTGGATAATAACAAACTCCTCTGAGCTAAAGGAGTATGTTCTAACCCAATGCAAGGAAGCTAAGAACTTTGAAAAAATTTTACAGGAACTGCTAACAAGAATGACCAATTTAAAGAAGAACATAAATGACCTAATGGAGCTGAAAAACACAGATGAGAACTTCATGAAGCATACACAAGTATGAATATCCGAATTAATCAAGCAGAAGAAAGGATATGAGACTGAAGATCCACTCAATCTCTTGTGTGAAGACAAGATTAGAGAAAAAAAGAATGAAAAGAAATGAGCAAAGCCTCCAAGAAATATGGGACTATTTGGAGAAAAGACAAAACCTGTATTTGATTGGTGTACCTGACAGTGATGGGGAGAATGGAACCAAGTTGGAAAACACACTTTAGGACATTATCCAGGAGACTTTCCCAAGGTACTACGACAGGCCAACATCCAAATTCAGGAACTACAGAGAACAGCACAAAGATACTCCTCAAGAAGAGCAACCCCAAGACACATAATCATCAGATTCACCAAAATTGAAATGAAGGAAAAAATGTAAAGGGCAGCCAGAGGGAAAGGTCAGTTTACCCAAAAGGGAAGCCCATCAGACTAACAGCAGGTCTCCCTGTAGAAACTCTACAATCCAGAAAGAAAGTGGGGCCAATATTCAACATCCTTAAAGAAAACAATTGTCAACTCAGAATTTCATATCAACCCAAACTAAGCTTAATAAGTGAGGAGAAATAAGATCCTTTAAAGACAAGACAACGGTGTGGGATTTTGTTACCACCAGACCTGCCTTAAAAGAGCTCCTGAAAGAAGCACTATATATGGAAAGGGAAAATCGGTACCAGCCACTGCAAAACATACCAAAATGTAAAGACTATCAACACTATGTAAAAGCTGCATCAACTAATTGTGCAAAATAACCAACTAGCATCATAAATGACAGGATCAAACTCAAACATAACAATATTAACCTTAAATGTAAATGGGTTAAATGGCCCAATTAAAAGACACAGACTGGCAAATTGGATAAAAAATCAAGACCTATCAGTGTGCTGTATTCAGGAGACACATCTCACAGGTGAAGACACACATATGCTCACAATAAAGGGATGGAGGAATATTTACCAAGCAAATGGAAAGCAAAAAAATAAAAAAAGTAGAACTTACAATTTTAGCCTCCAACAAAACAGATTTTAAATCCACAAACATCAAAAGACAAAGAAGGGTACTACATAATGGTAAAGGAATCAACACAACAAGAACAACTAACTATCCTAAATATATATGCCCCAATAAAGGAGCACCCAGATTCATAAAGGAAATTCTTAGAGATTTACAGAGAGACTTTGAATCCCACACAATAATAATTGGAGACATTAACACTCTACTGTCAATATTAGACAGATCAATGAGGCAGATAATTAACAATGACATTCAGGACTTGAAATCAGCTTTGGACTAAGCAGACCTAGTAGACATCTACAGAACTCTCCACTTTAAATCAACAAAATATACATTCTTCTCAGCACCTCATAGCTCTTATTTTAAAATCGACCACATAATTGGAAGTAAAACACTCCTCAGCAAATGTAAAATAACAGAAATCATAACAGGCTTTCAGAGCACAGTACAATCAAATTAGAACTCAGGATGAAGAAACTCACTGAAAATCTCACAACCACATGGAAACTGAACTACCTGCTCCTGAATGACTACTGCGAAAATAACGAAATTAAGGCAGAAATAAATAAGTTTTGAAACCAATGAGCACAAAGACACAAAGTACCAGAATAACTGTGACACAGCTACAGCAGTATTTAGAGGAAAATTTATAGCACTAAATGCCCACAGGAGAAAGCAGAAAAGATCTAAAATTGACACCCTAGCATCACAATAAAAGAACTAGAGAAGCAAGAGCAAACAAATTCAAAAGCTAGCAGAATAAAAGAAATAACTAAGATCAGAACAGAACTAAAGGAGATAGAAACACACACAAAAAAAAAAAAACCTTTAAAAAATCAATGAATCTAGGGGCTGGTTATTTGAAGATTAACAAAATAGACTGCTAGCCTGACTAATAAGAAAAGAGATAAGAATCAAATAGCCTGACTAATAAGAAAAGAGATAAGAATCAAATAGACACAACAAAAAATGATAAAGGGAATATCAACACTGATTCCACAGAAATACAAACTACTGTCAGAGAATACTATAAAATCTCTACAAAATAAATTAGAAAATCTAAAAGAAATGGATAAATTCCTGAACACATACACCCTCCAAAGACTAAACCAGGAAGAAGTTGAAACCCTAAATAGACCAATAACAAGTTCTGAAATTGAGGCAGTAATTAATACCCTGCCAGCCAAAGAAAAGACCAAACTGTTCCAAACAACAGAATAAGGATTCCTCCCTAACTCATTTTATGAGGAAAGCATCATTGTGATGCCAAAACTTAGCAGAGTCACAAGAAAAGAAAATTTCAGGCCAACATCTCTGATGAACACAGATGCAAAATCCTCAATAAAATACTGGCAAACTGAATCCAGCAGCACATGAAAAGCTTATCCACCATGATCAAGTCGGCTTCACCCCTGGGATGCAAAGCTGGTTTAACATATGCAAATCAATAGACATAATCCATCACATGAAGAGAACAAATGACAAAACCACATAACTATCTCAATAGATGCATAAAATGCCTTCGATAAAATTCAACACCTCTTCATGCTGAAAACACTCAATGAACTAGATATTGATGGAATGTGTCTTAAAATAATAATGTAATCCCAACACTTTAGGAGGCCAAGGTGGGCAGATCTCCTGAGGTCGGGAGTTCGAGACCAGCCTGACCAACACAGAGAAATTCCATCTCTACTAAAAATACAAAATTAACCAGGAGTGGTGCTGCACACCTATTACCCCAGCTACTTGGGAGGTGGAGGCAGGGAAATCACTTGGAGGCAGGGGAATCACTTGGAGGCAGGAGAATCACTTGATCCCAAGAGGTGGAGGTTGCAGAGCTGAGATCACACTATTGCACTCCAGCCTGGGCAACAAGAGCAAAACTCCATCTCAAAAAAAAAAAAAAAAAAAAAAAAAAAAAAAAAAAA
>NW_016855062.1:0-2503 GCF_001698545.2 Rhinopithecus bieti | reverse complement strand
AATTATCTCCCCGCAATCTGGTTTACACTATCACTTTTCTTAACAACCACTTTAAGACAAGATGGAGAAAAAAATATCAGCCTAGTCCCCTTGTGAAACATAACTCAGGCTAGATTTAAAAAGTTATGAATTAATTACACTTTACCTTGAAGAAATGGAGATTGTGCTAGAAGAGGAAAAGACTAAGAATAAGTTATTTTATTTGGCTTAAGAATGTGTTTGATGACTTAGAGGAGCAGAAGTTTCATCTGCCTGATTCTGTTTGCTCTTTCTGATCTGGATTTGTGGCAGGAGGTAGCATATGTACTTAAGTGTGGAGAAGAGTTAGGGCATGATTGAAACTTCACTATAGGTAATAAAGCAAGTGATTCACATGTGTAAATGAATGTGTTAATGTTTGCAACTCTACTCTCAATACTGCTTTCAATACTACAAACTTATGTTTTGAGTTGCCAAAGGTGAGATAGAAGAAAAAGACCCTTAGCCCCATTCCTGCTATCTATACTTTCACCTCCCCTGTTGTTTGTATCTATCCACTACAGGGAGCAAGGCCTATAGGATTCGACCAAGCAGGGTAAAGTTCCAACTTCGTCACTTAAAGTATGGCCTTTGGAAATTAACTTAACCTCTCAAAGCCTCCATTTTTCTCTTCTAGAAAATGGAATTAACATTTTCCTTAGTTATTGGGAGAGTCAAATGAAAGAATGTAGAAATGAAATACTATAGAAAATTTCAATGCACACTGTAATGCATCATATCTACATTATGATTTCTATCATATTCATTGATCTGGAGCCTTTCTGTAAAGGCCTATCACATTTATACCTTTCCTGACCCTCAATATTATAACTCACCTCATACTGCTTTCTCTCCATGTATCTCTGCTCTTCACTTTCCAAAGTGACAGCTAGCTCTTCTTCAGTAATAAAAGAGGCTCATCTACATCATTAAACCCCTCTCCTACATAATATATGTAAAACAAGGCTCATCTATGTCATTTAACCCCTCTCCTACATAATATGTGTACATTTTCAGGGGTATCCTTATAGAGACAGTGTTGTTTTTTAGACTAGAGTAAGGACTTTCTGGGCCCTTTTGGTACAGAAGGCCTCTTAAATCTTTGTCATGAGAAGCTTTTCAAGTATTTCCCAAGGTCCATAACCAGCTCCTTAACTTGGAGGTAATTTTCAAAGGAAGTGTACCTGCACAGCAGCCAGATTTCTGCCAGGGCCGCAGAAATTCTGTCAATTACATTTGAATCACTTATTCTTTGCTAATTACAGACTAAATGGTTCATACCCTCATTTCAGTACACCTTAGTAATATATATTGTATATGCTCCTGTTACAGAGTGAGCTCCAGGCAAACAGGCCCCTTTCTACTCACTTTCTATACTGCCAATCTCCTATTCACAGGACTCTAGCCACGATGAGGCTCTGTGAGCCTAATGATCTCTCATTGCCTCTTACTCCTTGTGATGCTGGCTGAGATTTTGTTTTACTTTTATAAATTTGAGATCTAAGTTACCAATATTAGACATGACTGAATATTCCTCGAATCTTACATGAAGCTTTATCAGTACTACTAAATGAAGATAGTACAGATAGTCCACTTTGTTGTACAAAGGCCAGACTTCATGGCCGTGATCTTTCAGTGCTCAGGATTTCCCACACCCATGAATTCCAGCAAGAAAACTTATCTGAACCAAGTTGGTAGAGAGAAAAGTCTGAAAATTATTCAAAAAGGAGGGCAGCATAGAGTGCTACAAAAAAGCATGAGGCTGGTTGTCCGCAAGTCTGAGTTCCAGTTCTGCCTCAATTACTAGCTGGTTGTACAAACTTAAACAATATTTTTTCTCTAAGTACCTTAGTGGGTGCATACGTGCACACACACACACACACACACACACACACACACACACTGGGGGCAAAGAGTTGGATTTGTTTTCTAAAGCCCCTGCCAACACTGATAGCCCCAAATTAAATGATCCCAGGCAAATCACTTATTTATGGGCCTTGCACTTACTAGCTATGTGAACTTGGACAACTTGTTTAACCTCTCTGTTCTTTAGTTTCCTCATTGACACTAAGGACATAATAATAAAAAATGCATTAAAGTGTTATTGCAAAGGTTAGATATGTTGATACATGTAAAAGGAGACTGGCAAATACTGAGTGCTGAATTATTAGCATTATTATTGGCAGTAAGATTTTATAAAGAAGGGTGGACTACATTATTTCTAAAAGCTCTTCCAGTCATAACATTTCCTGAGTTGGAATTGTTTTATTTTGCATGTTATATGAGGCCACAAAGATGACATAAGGACAGTCCTTGTGTAAAGATTTTGAAAAGTGTGAGAAGCAAAGGTTCAGAATATGAGATAGGGACCAGCCACAGTAGCTCATGCCTGTACTCCCAGCACTTTGTGAGGCTGAAGCAGAATAATGATTTGATATTAGGAGTTTGCGATCAGCCTGTGCAACATAGCAAGACCCATCTTTAA
>NW_016855061.1:0-217 GCF_001698545.2 Rhinopithecus bieti | reverse complement strand
GAGGTCAGGAAATTGAGACCATCCTGGCTAACACGGTGAAACCCCGTCTCTACTAAAAATACAAAAAATTAGCCCAACTTGGTGGTGGGCGCCTGTAGTCCCAACTACTCGGGAGGCTGAGGCAGGAGAATGGCGTGAACCCGGGAGGCAGAGGTTGCAGTGAGCCGAGATCTCGCCACTGCACTACAGCCTGGGCAACAGAGCAAGACTTCGTCTC
>NW_016855060.1:0-1019 GCF_001698545.2 Rhinopithecus bieti | reverse complement strand
TTGCCTTGCCTTCAGCCTTCAGCCTTCCCTTACCTTCAGCCTTCAGCCTTGCCTTGCCTTCAGCCTTGCGTTCAGTCTTCAGCCTTGCCTTGCCTTGCCTTCAGCCTGGCCTTTAGCCTACAGCCTTGCCTTGCCTTCAGCCTTGACTTCAGCCTTCAGCCTTCAGCCTTCCCTTGCCTTCAGCCTTCCCTTGCCTTCAGCCTTGCCTTGCCTTCAGCCTTCAGCCTTGCTTTCAGCCTTGCCTTGCCTTCAGCCTTCAGATTTGCCTTCAGCCTTGCCTTGCCTTCAGCCTTCAGCCTTGCCTTCAGCCTTCACCCTTGCCTTGCCTTCAGCTTTACCTTCAGCCTTGCTTTGCCTTGCCTTGAGGCTTGTCTTGCCTTGATTCTTGCCTTGCGTTGCCTTGCCGAGCCTTGCCTTGCCTTCAGCCTTGCCTTGAGCCTTGCGTTGCCTTGCCTTGCCTTGCCTTCAGCCTTGCCTTGCCTTGCCTAGTCTTGCCTTGCCTTGCCTTGCCTAGTCTTGCCTTGCCTTGCCTTGCGCCTTGCCGCGCCTTGCCTTGCCTTGCCCCTTGCCTTGCCTTGCCTTGCCTTGAGCCTTGCCTTGCCTTGAGCCTTACCTTGCCTTGCCTTGAGTTTTGTGTTGCCGAGCCTTGCCTTGCCTTAATCCTCGCCTTGCCTTGAGCCTTGCCTTGCCTTGAGCCTTGCCTTGCCTTGAGTCTTGCCTTGCCTTGCCTTGCCTTTCGCCTTGCCTTGCCTTGAGCGTTGCCTTGCCTTGCCTTGCGCCTTGCCTTTCCTTGAGCTTTGCCTTGCCTTGAGCCTTGCCTTGTATTGAGCCTTGCCTTGCCTTGAGCCTTGCCTTGCCTTGCCTTGAGCCTTGCCTTGCCTTGAGCCTTGCCTTGCCTTGAGCCTTACCTTGCCTTGAGCCTTGCTTTCCCTTGAGCCTTGCCTTCTCTTGCCTTCTCTTGCCTTGCCTTGCCTTCAGCCTTGCCTTGCCTTCAGCCTTCAGCCTTGCTTTCAGCCTTC
>NW_016855059.1:0-216 GCF_001698545.2 Rhinopithecus bieti | reverse complement strand
TGCACAGCAAAAGAAACCATCATTAGAGTGAACAGACAACCTACAGAATGGGAAAAAATTTTGCAATCTATTCATCTGACAAAGTTCTAATCTCCAGAATCTACAAGGAATTTACACAAATTTACAAGAAAAAACCAAAGAACCCCATTAAAAAGTGGGCAAAGGACATGAACAGGCACTTCTCAAAAGAAGACATTTATGCAGCCAATAAACACA
>NW_016855058.1:0-208 GCF_001698545.2 Rhinopithecus bieti | reverse complement strand
CCTTCCTAAAACCCATAAGCACAATGTAATCATGAGAAATATATCAGACAAATCCCAGTTGAGGACATTCTACAAAATGCCTGACTAGTACTTCTGAAAACTGTCAAAATCATCAAAAACAAGGAAAGTTGGAGAGACTGTCGCAGCCAAAAGAAGCCTAAGGAGGCCT
Organism: Rhinopithecus bieti; assembly: GCF_001698545.2. Lineage (NCBI taxonomy): Eukaryota > Metazoa > Chordata > Mammalia > Primates > Cercopithecidae > Rhinopithecus > Rhinopithecus bieti. The sequence continues at coordinate 39 of NW_016855058.1, read as the reverse complement.
TATCTCTGAATTTAATATGATATCCTGGAAGTGATTCTG
>NW_016855057.1:0-222 GCF_001698545.2 Rhinopithecus bieti | reverse complement strand
CCATCAGAGTGAGGGAAGCGGGTCTCAGGTCCTGGTCCGTCTGCAGCGTGGGAGCAGGGGGAGGTTCCTCAACCCTTAGAGGCCTGAGGGGTCTCCTCCCGGGTCTTCGGCACCAACTGATTTGTTTTTTCTAAGACCACCAGAGCGAGTACAAAAGAACCAGCGAGTAGGCAAGGGTAGGAGCAAAACTGCAAATTTATTTTGGTCACCTAAGGTGTGGGG
>NW_016855056.1:0-263 GCF_001698545.2 Rhinopithecus bieti | reverse complement strand
CTTTGAGCAGTTTGCTAACACTGTTTTTTTGCAAATCTGCAATGGGATATTCAGTAGTGCATTGAGGCTTATGGTGATAAAGGTAATATCCTCATACAAAACTAGATAGAAGCACTCTGAGAAACCACTCTGTGATGTGTTATTTCATCTCCCAGAGTTACACGATCCTTTTCATTTATCAGTTTTGCAGCTGTTTTTGTGGAATCTGAGAAGGGATATTTTGGATCACATTAGAGCCTTTGGTGACTAAAGAAATATACTCA
>NW_016855055.1:0-414 GCF_001698545.2 Rhinopithecus bieti | reverse complement strand
TCACACCTATAATCCCAGCACTTTGGGAGGCTGAGGCGGGCGGACCATAAGGTCAGGAGATCGAGACCATCCTGGCTAACACGGTGAAACCCCGACTCTACTAAAAATACAAAAAATTAGCTGGGCGTGGTGGCGGGTGTCTGTAGTGCCAGCTACTCGGGAGGCTGAGGCAGGAGAATGGCGTGAACCCAGCAGGTGGAGCTTGCAGTGAGCCGAAATTGCACCACTGCACTCCATTCTGGGCTACAGAGCAAGACACTGTCTCAATAAAGAAAAGAAAAAAAAAAAAAAAAAAAAAAAAAAAAAAGAAACCAACAGGATAAACTTTCTCCCAATTAAAGAGAAAGCCTTAGCAATATATGAGCATCTTAAGAAAGAAGCTGAAAACTTTGCTGCAGTGATCTCCTTTAGTGG
>NW_016855053.1:0-222 GCF_001698545.2 Rhinopithecus bieti | reverse complement strand
GATGAATTCACACATCACAAAGCAGTTTCTCAGTAAGGTTCTTTCTAGTTATTATCTGAGGATATTTGCTTTTTCACAGTAGGCCTCACTGCGCTACAAAATATCCTTTTGCAGATTCCACAAAAACGGTGTTAGCAAACTCCTCCATGAAAATAAATGTGTAACTCTGTGAGATGAGTTCACATATGACAAAGAACTTTCTCAGAAAGCTTCTTTCTAGTT
>NW_016855052.1:0-1732 GCF_001698545.2 Rhinopithecus bieti | reverse complement strand
TTTGGGAGCACATTGAGGCCTATAGTGAAAAGAAATATCCTTTGATAAAAGTTAGAAAGAAGCTTTCTGAGAAACTGCTTTGACATGGATGAATTCATCTCACAGAGTTACACTGTTCTTTTCATTGAGTAGGTCTGCTAACACTGTTTTCTTGGAATCTGCGAAGGGATATTTTGGAGCGCATTGAAGCTTATGGTAGAAAAGGAAATGTCCTCAGATAAAAACTAGAAAGAAGCTTTCTGAGAAACTGCTTTGCAATGTGTGAATTCATCTCACAGAGTTACCCCGTTCTTTTCCTTGAGCTGTTTGATAACACAGTTTTCATGGAATTCTGCCATAGAATATTTGGGAGTGCATTGAAGCAGATGGCTAAGAAGTACATATGCTGAGATAAAAAACAAAAACAAGCTTTCTGAGAAACTGGATTTTGATTTCTAAATTCATCTCACAGAGCTACATGATTCTTTTCACAGAGCAGTTTGGTAACACTGTTTCTGGGGTAACTGACAAGGTATAAATTTGATTGCATTGAATCCTATCACAACAAAGGAAATATCCTCAGACAAAATCAAGAAAGAAGGTATCTGAGAAACCGCTGTGTGATTTTTTAATTCATCTCACAGAGTAAAATCTTTCTTTTCATGGACCAGTTTACAAACACTGTTTTCGTGGAATCTGCAAAGGGATATTATGAGCGCATTGAGGCCTATGGTGAAATTGGAAATATCCACAGATAAAAACTAGAAAGAAGCGTTATAAGAAACTGCTTTGTGATGTGTGAATTCATCTCACAGTGTTACACTGTTCTTTTAATTGAACAGTTGGGTAACATGGTTTTCTTGCAATCTCTAATGGGATACTTTGGAACCCTTTGAAGCTTAAGGTGACAAACGAAATAAGCTCATATAAAAACTAGGAAGAAGCTTTCTGAGAAACCGCTTTGTGAGGTGCTAATTCATCTCATAGAGTCATATGATTTTTTTCATGGATCAGTTTGGTAGCACTGTTTTAGGGGAATATGAGAAGGAATACTTTGGATCACATTGAAGCTTATGGTGAAAAGGAAATATCCTCAGATATAAACTAGAAAGAAGCTTTCTGAATTAGCTCTTGGTGATGTGTGAACTCACCTCACATAGTTACACCGTTCTTTAAATTGAGCAGTCTGATAGCACTGTTTTTGTGGGATATGCAATAGTATATTTGGAATTGCATTGAAGCCTGTGGTGACAAAGGAAAATCCTCCGATAAAACCAAAAGCAGCTTTCTGAGAAACTGCTTTGTGATGCGTGAATTCATCTCACAGAGATGCACCATCCTTTTCGTTGAGGAGTTTGCTAACACTGTTTTCGTGGAATCTCCAAAGGGATATTTCAAAGTGCATTGACGCTTAAGGTGACAAAGGAAGTACCCTAATATAAAAACTAGAAATAAGCTTTCTGAGGAAACACTTTCAGTGTTGTAATTCATCTCACAGTGACACGCGATTCTTTTCATGGAGCAGTTTGTTAGCACAGTTTTTGGGGAATCTGAGAAGGCATATTCTGGATGACATTGAAGCCTACGGTGACAAAGTATATATCATCAGTAAAAAACTAGAAAGAAGCTTTCTAAGAAAGTTCTTTGTGATGTGTGAATTCTCCTAACAGAGTTACAACTTTCTTTTTATGGCCCAGTTTCCCAAAACTCTTTTCGTGGAATCTGCAAAGGAATACTTGGGAGCACATAGAGG
>NW_016855051.1:0-216 GCF_001698545.2 Rhinopithecus bieti | reverse complement strand
TTGAACATTTTTTATCTGCAGTTGGTTGAATACATGGATATGGAACCCATAAATACAAGGGCCACATGTAGATTTTGACAAAGATCTTTGAAAAAAAAGCAAAAGCAATTCAATGGAGAAAGGATAGTCTTTTAAACAAATGGCCCTAGAACAATCAGACACCACATGAAAAAGAAGTGAATCCAGATACAGACTTTATACCTTTCTCAAAATGAA
>NW_016855050.1:0-222 GCF_001698545.2 Rhinopithecus bieti | reverse complement strand
AACAGAGCAAAACGACTCCCCAATGTTGATGAGCCTGCCCCTGGGATTTGGAAACTTGATAACAGAGAAAACCAATATAGACAAAGGATTTTAAACAGGATTATGGTCAATTAAGCAAATTAGAAAAGGATACTTGAAGGAGTACTTGGGACACAGGAGTCAAAAACACCAGGAAGACATGAGGAGTTTCCCTAAGACTCTAGACTACAGCACTACATAGGT
>NW_016855049.1:0-263 GCF_001698545.2 Rhinopithecus bieti | reverse complement strand
ATAGTCCCTGCTACTCAGGAGGCTGAGGTGTGAGGATCGCTTGAACCCAGGAGGCAGAGGTTGCAGTGAGCCAAGATCCCACTGCACTCCATCCTGGGCGACAGAGTGAGACTCTTCCAAAAAAAAAAAAAATACCCCAAAGGCATACTCTGGTCAGGCCAAGGGGTACCTTGGAGAGAACGTGGGGGCCAAGCAAATAAACTCCTGTGATATGAGGTGGGGTGGGCAACTGTACCAGCAGCTCTTTTTTGTTGTTGTTGTTG
>NW_016855048.1:0-264 GCF_001698545.2 Rhinopithecus bieti | reverse complement strand
AAATTTCAAAGCATTTTTAATGAATTTATATAAAGTGTCTGTTTTTGTTAATTTTCTTTGCAATGTTTAGTTTTCCTTTGTAATCTTTTATTTTGAAGATCTGTTTTTTCAAATTTTTTCATTTATTTTTGCCCAAAGAACAGACACTGCTCAAAATAAGTCATTTATTCAGCCAACAAACATATGAAAAAAAGCTCATCATCACTGGTCATTAGAGAAATTCAAATCAAAACCACAATGAGATGCCATCTCACACCAGTTATC
>NW_016855047.1:6212-7704 GCF_001698545.2 Rhinopithecus bieti | reverse complement strand
TATATGTGTCAATAGATAAGCTGATAGCCACTAAAGTGTTATTATTTGTGATCTCTGGGTTGTGGGAATATAATGTTTTACTTTTCTTACTTCAAAATGTTTTCAACTGTATATAGATTTTCTATAGTTTACATACTGCTTTTGTTACTTTTAAAAAATACCAAAATGACTGCCATCTTAGCAAAAAAACACAAAACTCTAAGCTTGGAAGAGAATCTCAAGTTCCAGGTGAGATCACAGACTTGACTGGTACTTTGATTTCAGTTTTTTATTAGGGCTTGTGGTAAGAATTGACTAATCCAATATCTGGAATTCTGACCTACAGAAAATTTAAGACAATATATGTATGCTGTTTTAAGCTGCTGAATTTCTGAGATTTTTTTACACAACAATGGAAAACTAATATGTATACATTTTGGTATTACCATACAATGGAATAGTACGTGACTGTTAAAGAGAATGAGGTAAATATAGCTGTACTGATCAAAAGAAATTAAAATACATTATCTTGTTAAAAGATAAAACAAGATGTGAAACATATTTTGAAACATTCTCATTTAAATTTAAAAGGATATATATCTGTATACACACACATACCTGTCAGCTGTGATTAGTAAAACCCTTCACTTTAATTAACTTGAAGAATAAAGTAATTTACTATATCACATGACAGGGAGCACAGATGGTGTGTAGTTTTCAATTTAGTTGAATCAGTGATTTGATATCGTCATCTAGAACTCAGTTTCCTTCTGTTTCTCCACTATTTTCTATAGAATTGGCTTTATTCTAATAATAATGTTAAAAGTAGTATTTAGTACGAGTTGCGCACTTTACCAAATTACATTTATTTACACATCCTGTTCTTTTTCACTGCGATACAACTACCATTATTATCCTTACACTGTATACCAAAAACTACTGAAGTTCAGAGAAGCTGTATAATCTGCCAAAGTCACACAGCAGCCTAGTAATCAAACCCACAAAGCCCAGCTTCAGACACAATGCACTTTCCATCTTCTCCAAGGTTGGTTCCTCATATAGTCATAAAATGGTTATCAGTAGTAAATATAGCATCATGCTTCTTCTTAAAATTTAGTACTGTAGAAGACAAGTTTTTCTTGTGACCAAAGTTTAAAAGCATCTTCTTTCAGTGGTAGATTCAAGAGTTACTCACAGGCTTTGGTTTTTATTTATTCTTTACCTTAGGATCTTTAGACCTCTTTCCTGTTGAGTTACATATTTTTTCTCGAGCATGACAAAGGATGAAAGAATTGTAAGAGTAAAAGATTGTACTAGTCTGTTGAATGCTCCTTAGCATTATGAAACATTATGAACAGCAAAATGTTGGAAATTGAGGATAAATAGAATTGAATATTTTTGAAGGGTTTTACTTGACCATAGAAAGGAATTTTAGGCAAGGTAAAGTGTGATGGCAAAATAGTTAACATTTATGGAGCTACTTTTTTTTTTTTCTTTTTTTTTTTTTTTTTTT
>NW_016855047.1:0-1748 GCF_001698545.2 Rhinopithecus bieti | reverse complement strand
AAATGCAGATTCACTGAGCCAGAAGAAGGCATGAATTACTATTTTTCTACTCCCCGCCCCCCGCTACCTTATGTGAAAATTTTTTATTTCTCAATATCCCACCCTTTCCCCTTTAAATTTGGATCCCTCAAAATTGTCTTCAGGGAAAGGCATAGACTTGTCTCCTGGGCATGTGTCCTTAACTGTGACAGATAAACTTTGTGAAATGATTGATAGTTGTCTTATGAGAGGAGAGAGAGAGAAATCAACTAGACGGTTAGGGCAAGGGTCCCCCGTGGAGTTCCCTTCTAACAAAAAAGCAGAGTGTCTTCTGACAAAAAGCAGCCCAAGAGGTCATTTCTCTTTCATGAAAGATCAGCCTAAGCAATGAGGCAGCAAACACAAATGATGAAGGCAAGCTCTAACACAGAAAGGGGCCTCCTGTGTGACATACAGAGATACAGTGGGTCCCAGTTAACACAGTCCCCTCCCTTCTTGGAAATACTCAGACAGGCAGGCTTGTGCAGGGGGAGGGCCTGGCGCAACGCTGATAAGAAGAGCTACCCTGAACCAGGCACGTCCACCTTGGAGTGTTCTGTCCTCTGCCTTTTTACACTTGTGCAGCAGGAAGAGATAAACAACATGGAGTAACTCAGGCTAAGAAGCCCGCATGTGCACTAGAAAGGGTGGGGTGAGAACTCAGAAATTTGCACCTTATCCAAATGAAGCATGGCTCCCCTCCAGCTTTTCTATAAAAACCCTTGCATTTCACTGTAGTACGGCAACCCATCTTTCTGGGAACCCTCTCTGCTCTAGAGAGCTTTCTTCCTTTCACTTATTTAACCACTGCTCTAACCTCACCTTTGAAGTGTCTGAGTCCTTGATTTCCTTGGCCATGAGGCCAAGAACTTCCGGTGACACCTCAGACAATGAGGCTGATTTCAGTCTCATCATTTTTCTCAATTGACAGATTATAGCTCATTGAATGATATATTTTTTTCAGTCGTAGTTAAATTTTTCTGCAGTTTATATACTGTGGCCTCCTTAATGTTCACTGAAAATCACTGACATGAAGCAGGTTGATTAATCAGAGAAAAGACATACACGTTTATTTATAATAATGCGTCTACTATATGGGAGTCTTCAGAATGAAGACCCAACCCTCCAATAGGGTACAGAGGCTTATATACCATCTTGAGGTTACAGAAAGAATGTGGGCATAGAGCATGGCCAAAAACAGGTTTTAGTGCCAAGACAGCTGATTGGAAGGAGAAAGGAAGAGGCTTGGCTAGCAAAATCGGTCTTGTTATGTAGGTGAAAACTCACAGGTAGCAGCTTTCAGAGAAAATAAGTGGCAAATATTTCTTTTCAGACCTATAAAGGTGTTAGATTCTCAGTAAATCTTTCTTAGAGCCGGACAAGGGAAGTATTGACTGCATTAATGAATCAACGGATCTACAGATGCAAATTTTCCCCATGAAAAACAACATGGCAGGGCCACTTCAGAATATGTCAAATAAATATATTTTAGGATAAAATATTTGTATTTACTTTAACTGCTTTTGCTGCTTAAAAAAAAAATCTTTTAATTACTGTGCACTTAAACAAACATATACAAAACTCTGAGCTTGGAAGAGCACCTTAATCTGATCTGAAGAGGATGATACTAAACTTTGACTAGAACATTGATTTCAGCTTTTTGAAACCCTGAGGAGAGAAACTGGCCAATACATACCTGGAATTCTAACCTCCAGAAAATTTGACATAAT
>NW_016855046.1:0-262 GCF_001698545.2 Rhinopithecus bieti | reverse complement strand
CACACACACACACACACACACACAGACACACACACACACACACACACACACACACACACACACACACACACACACACACACACACACACACACACACTCACACACACACTCACACACACACACACACACACACTCACACACACTCACAGACACACACACACACACACACTCACACTCACACAGACACACTCACACACACTCACACACACACACTCACAGACACTCACACAGACACACAGACACTCAGACACACAGACACACA
>NW_016855045.1:0-1019 GCF_001698545.2 Rhinopithecus bieti | reverse complement strand
GCGCTGGGAGTTGGAGACTGGAGCTGTTCCTATTCGGTCATCTTGCTCCTGTTCTTACTTTTCTAGTTCCTTGAGGTTCATGGATAGGTTGTTTATTTGAAATCTTTCTTCTTTTCTGTTGTAGGCATTTATTGCTATGAACTTCCCACTTAGCACTGCTTTTGCTGTGTCCCATCAGTTTGGGTATGTTGTATTTAAATTTTCTTTTGTTTCAATAAATTTTTTTGTTTCTTTTTAATTTCCTCTTGGACCTCATGGTCATTCAAGAGCATATTATTAAATTTCTATGTATTTGTACAGTTTCCAGATTTCCTCTTGTTATTGATTTCCAGTTTTATTCTATTGTGATCTGAAAAAAATACTTGATATGATATTGATTTTTGAAATATATGTTGAGACTTGTTTTCTTGTCTAACGCATGATCTATTCTGGAGTATTCCAGGTGCTGATGAGAAGGATGTGTATTCTGTAGCTGTTGGATGAAATGTTGTATAAATATCTGTTAAGTCCATTTGGCCTATAGTCCAGTTTAAGTTTGATGTTTCTTTGTTGATTTTCTGTATGGATGATCTGTCCAATATTAAAAGTGGGGTGCTTAATTCTCCAACTATTATTGTATTGGCTTCTATTTTTTTCTTTAGCTCTAGTAATATTTGCTTTATATATCTGAGTGTTTTGGTGCTGGGTACATATACATTTATAAATGGTATATTCTCTTGCTGAATTGAACCCCTTATCATTATATATAACCTTCTTTATATTCCTTTATGTTTTGTGACTTAAAGTCAATTTTGCCTGATATCAGCTATGCCTTTTCACTTTTGGTTTCTGTGGAATATCTTTTGTCATTTCTTCACTTTTAGTCTATGTGTGTCTTTACAGAAGAAGTTAGGTTCTTGTAGACAGTATGCAGTCAGGTCATGATTTTTGTTTTGTTTTTTTTAATCCATTCAGCCAATCTGTATCTTTAAATTGGGAAATTCAATTTGTTTTCATTTAAGGTTGTTATTGGTTGGTTA
>NW_016855044.1:0-209 GCF_001698545.2 Rhinopithecus bieti | reverse complement strand
GTGCGCTGTCCCCAGAGGTGGAGACTACAGAGACAGGCAGGCTTCCTTGTGCTGCTGTGAGCTCCACCCAGTTCCAGCTTCCCAGTGGCTTTGTTTAAGTACTTAAGCCTCAGCAATTGCGGGCGCCCCTCCCCCAGCCTCGCTGCTGCACTGCGGATAGATTCCCGCAGAGTGCTGTGCCAGCAGTGAGGGAGGCTCCGTGGGCATGG
>NW_016855043.1:0-207 GCF_001698545.2 Rhinopithecus bieti | reverse complement strand
AAACAGGATTAAAGCAGAATTAAAAACCTACAATACCCCCTTCACCCTCAGACCACCGATATGGCTGCTGCCTGTAATACAGCAGATGCCCCCTTTCCTAATTCCCATACTAATCCTCTGTTTTCTTATGTCTCGCTCCTGTTTTAATCAAATTTCTCTGAGCCAAAGTTCAAGAGATCACGTGCATCACCTTCAACCAGATGCTTC
>NW_016855042.1:0-412 GCF_001698545.2 Rhinopithecus bieti | reverse complement strand
CACCATCATCACCACCATCATCACCACCACCACCATCACCATCACCACCACCATCACCATCATCACCACCACCATCATCACCATCATCACCATCACCCTCATCATCACCATCATCACCACCACCATCACCACCACCATCATCACCATCACCATCATCACCACCACCATCATCACCATCATCACCATCACCCTCATCATCACCATCACCACCATCACCATCATCACCACCACCATCATCACCATCATCACCATCACCCTCATCATCACCATCATCACCATCACCATCATCACCACCACCATCACCATCATCACCATCACCACCACCACCACCATCATCACCACCATCACCACCTCCATCATCACCATCACCACCGCCATCACCATCATCATCACCATCATCATCACCATCATC
>NW_016855041.1:0-208 GCF_001698545.2 Rhinopithecus bieti | reverse complement strand
TTTTGGAAATTCCACAAAACAGTGTTATCAGATTGCTCAATGAAAAGAATGGTGTAGCTCTGTGAGATGAATTCATACATTACACTGCAGTTTCCCAGAAACCTTCTTTCTAATTTTTATCTTATGATATTTCCTTTTGCACTATAAGTCTCAATGCATCCCAAATATTCCTTTGCAGATTCCACCAAAACAGTGTTAGCAAAGTGCT
>NW_016855040.1:0-413 GCF_001698545.2 Rhinopithecus bieti | reverse complement strand
GGGGATTTGCACGTCTACCACTCGTGTGTGTGTGTCCGTGAACCACATCTCCTTTAGTGCCTGCTTTTGAACTTTATATAAACAGAATCATGCTGCCTGTTTATTTCTATAATGTTCTTCTTTCTTTTAACATGTGCTGTTCTTGGCCCCTTGCTTCTCCATGTGAATTTTGGAAAAGCTTCTAAAGTTCCACCAAAAACCCTATTTGGAATTGTTACTGGTACTGCATTGAGTTTCTGTGCCAGAGAACTGACATATTTGTGACATTGAATTTTTCTTGCTAAGATCACAAGGTCTTCCTTTATGCAGACCTTTCACATGTATTTTTAACAGTTTTGTAACACGAATCTTCTTTGCTGTCTTGTCGTGTAATGCTGTGCCGGGGAGTGGTGGTCCATCTTATTGTTAACAGT
>NW_016855039.1:0-264 GCF_001698545.2 Rhinopithecus bieti | reverse complement strand
CATGGAGTAGTTTGTTAACACTGTTTTCATGGAATCTGCAAAGGAATATTTTGGTGTGCATTGAGGCCTATCCTGAAACAGGAATTATCCTCAGATAAAAAGTTGAAAGAAGCTTTCTAAGAAACTGCTTTGTGATGGGTGAATTCATCTCACAGAGCTACATCATGCTTTTCTTTGAGCCGTTTGATAACACTGTCTTCGTGGAGTCTGCAATAGGACATTTTTGAGTGCTTTGAAGCCTATGGTGACAAACGAAATATCCTC
>NW_016855038.1:0-1457 GCF_001698545.2 Rhinopithecus bieti | reverse complement strand
TTTTTTAAGATGGAGTCTCCCTCCATCACCCGGGCTGGAGTGCAATGGCGCGATCTTGGCTCGCTGCAACCTCTGCCTCCTGGGTTCCAGCGATTCTCCAGCCTCAGCCTCCCGAGTAGCTGAGATTATAGGCACCTGCCACCATGCCTAGCTAATTTTTTTGTATTTTTACTAGAGACGGGGTTTCACCATGTTGATCAGGCTGGTCTTGAACTCCTGACCTCAGGTGATCCACCTGCCTTGGCCTCCCAAAGTGCTGGGATTACAGGCGTGAGCCACCACGCCCAGCCAGGTTTTGAAAAATTTAAAGCACTTCTTATGTTTTATACCTGTAACGGATTCAGTCTTGTGGGCATGGGCAATTCTTTGTGTGCCAGACATTTAATATCTTTGTCCTCTTCACCCTACAGCCAGTTAAGCTTCCTGGCCAGTGTGACAATCATTTTTAAAAAAAAAAATTGGCTGGGGACACTGGCTCATCCCTGAAATCTCAGCACTTTAAGAGGCGGAGGTGGGAGGATTGCTTGAGCTCAGGAGTCAGTCTGGGCAACATAGCAAGACCTTGTCTCTACTAAAAATAAAAAATCAGCCGGTTGTGGTAGCACGTGCCTGTTATCCCAGCTACTCTGGAGGCTGAGGTGGGAGGACCGCTTGAGTCTGGGAAATCAAGTTTTCAGTAAGCCGTAATTGCATCACTGCACTCCAGCCTGGGTGACAGTGAGACCCAGTATCAAAAAAAAAAAAAAAAAAAAATGCTCAGCCACCCACTAGGAGGCAGTACTACCCCATCAAGAATGGGCCAGACTTTTTGCCTGAGGTTGCACATCTCTTCAGGAATTGAGTCTGCATTGACTTTTCCACCATGACAATAATAACACATTAACAAAGATAATGGTAACAATAATTACTGATACTTGAGCTGTATGTATCAGCATTTTGCTAAGCATTTTACATATACATACCACCCACTCACTTAAACCTAACCACTTGAGGGAGGCTCTGTTACCCTGTTTTGAAACCAAGGCTTAGATCCAAGACCCATGTTAAGTGCTTTGTGAGGAAGGGGTTTTACTGAAGTGCTCAAAGAATGGGATTTGGATAGGAAGTTGGATATATGAAGAGCCAAGTGCATAAAAACACAAAGGCAGGAAACTAAAAGGTTCCATGTTGACAGGTGTAAAGCCCTATGAATTTGTTCAGAGCTTTAGAATGGCAGGTAGACTAGTAGAATGTCAGAGCTACAGGGACCTTAGAGATCATCAGGGATGGTGATTTCCTTTTTCTTTTCTTTTTTTTTTTTTTTGAGACTGAGTCTCACTTTATTGCCCCGGCTGGAGTAGAGTGACATGATCTCGGCTCACTGCAACCTCTGCCTCCCAGGTTTAAGCAATTCTCATGCCTCAGCCTCTTGAGTAACTGGGATTACAGGTGTCCACCACCACATCTGGCTAATTTTT
>NW_016855037.1:0-1979 GCF_001698545.2 Rhinopithecus bieti | reverse complement strand
CTGGCCTCCACCTTTATTCTTTTTGCTTAGCATTGCCTTGCCTATTTGGGCTCTTTCTTTGGTTCCATAGAATACTTAAAATAGTTTTTTTTTAATTCTGTGAAGAATGTCTTTGGAAGTTTGATAGTAATAACACTGAATCTATAAATTGCTTTGGGTAGTATAGCCATTTTCTATCCATAAACATAGAATGTTTTTCCATTTGTGTCTTCTCTGATTTCTTTTAGCAGTGTTTTATAATTCTCATTGTAGAGATCTTTTACCTCCCTTGTTAGCCATATTCCTGGGTATCTTATTCTTTTTCTGGCTAATGTGAATTGGATTGCATTCTTGATTTGGCTCTCAGCATGCATGCTGTTGATGTATAGAAATGTTGCTGATTTATGTACATTGATTTTGTATGCTCAAACTTTATTGAAGTAGTTTATCAGATCTAGAAGTTTTTGCACAGAGACTCTGAGGTTTTGGGGGTATAACATCATATCATCTTCAAACAGAGATACTTTCACTTCTTCTCGTCCTATTTGAATGTCTTTTATTTCTTTCTCTTGCATAACTGTTCTGGTTAGGACTTCCCATACTGTGTTGAATAGGAGTGGTGAGAGTGGCATACTTGCCTTGTTCCAGTTCTCAAGAAGAATGTTTCTAGCTTTTGCCTGTTCAGTATTATATTGATTGTGGGTTTGTCATAGGTGGCTCTTTATTATTTTGAGGTATCTTCCTTCAATGCCTAGTTTGATTCAAGTTTTATCATGAAGGGATGTTAAGTGTTATTGAAAGCCTTTTCTGCATCTATTTTGATAATCACGTGATTTTTATTTTTAGTTTTGCTCATGTGATGAATCACATTTATTGGTTTGTGTATGTTAAAACAACCTTTCATACCAGGGATAAAGTCTACTTGATTGTAGGGGATTAGCTTTTTGATGTGCTGCTAAATTTGGTTTGCTAGTGTTTTGTTGAAAATTTTCACATCTATTAGCATCAAGTATATTGGCCTGAAGTTTTCTTTTGTTGTTGTTGTTGTGCCTCTGCCAGGTTTTGGTATCAGGATGATTCTGGCCTCATAGAATGAGTAAGGGAGGAGTCCTCCTCTTCAATGTTTTTGGAACAGTTTCAGTAGGAATTATACCAACTCTTCTTTATACCTCTGGTAGAATTCGATCTAGTCCTGGGCTTTTTTCTTGCTGGTAGGCTTTTTAATACTGATTCAATTTTGGAACTCATTATTGGTTTGTCCAGGAATTCCAGTTTTTCCTCTTGGTTCAATCTTGGGAGGTTATATGTTTCCAGGAAATTATCCATTTCTTCTAGATTTTCTACTTTGTATACAGGTGTTCACAGTAGTCTCTGGAGGTTTTTTGTATTTCCGTGGGGTCAGTGGTAATGCCCCTTTTATCATTTCTGATTGTGTTTATTTGGATCTTCTCTATTTTTTTCTTTATCAGTCTGACTGTCTATCAATTTTGCTTATTCTTTCAGTGAAACAGCTCCAGAATTTATGGCTCTTTTGTATCATTTTTCACATCTCAATTTCCTTCAGTTCAGCTCTGATTTTGGTTATTTCTTGTCTTCTGCTAGCATTGATGTTGGTTTGCTCTTGTTTCTCTTTCCTCAAGGTGCAATGTTAGTTTATTAATTTGAGATCTTTCTAACTTTTTGATGTGGGTGTTTAGCACTATAATCTTCCCTTTAAACACTGCTTTGGCTGTGTCCCAGAGATTCTGGTATGCTCTACCTTTATTCTCATTAGTTTCAAAGAATTTCCTGATTTCTGCCTTAATTTTATTATTTACCCAAATGTCATTCAAGACCAGATTGTTTCATTTCCATATAATTGCATAGTTTTGAGCAATTTTCATAGTACTGACTTCTATTCTTATTGTGCTGTGATTTGACAGTGTGTTTGGTATGTTTTCTTTTTTTTTTTTTTATTGTACTTTAGGTTCAAGGGTACATGTGCATAAGGTGCAGGTTTG
>NW_016855036.1:0-390 GCF_001698545.2 Rhinopithecus bieti | reverse complement strand
CAGAGGGTTACTAATTTTCCCTTTTAAGTTCTACACTAAGATCATGTCCTCTTGCTCTTACATCCCTAAAATTATTTTTTTTTTTTTATTTTTTTTTTATTTTTGAGACGGAGTCTTGCTCTGCCACCCAGGCTGGAGTGCAGTGGCCGGCTCTCAGCTCACTGCAAGCTCCGCCTCCCGGGTTCACGCCATTCTCCTGTCTCAGCCTCCCGAGTAGCTGGGACTACAGGCGCCCGCCTCGTCGCCCGGCTAGTTTTTTGTATTTTTTTTAGTAGAGACAGGGTTTCACCGTATTAGCCAGGATGGTCTCGATCTCCTGACCTCATGATCCGCCCGTCTCGGCCTCCCAAAGTGCTGGGATTACAGGCTTGAGCCACCGCGCCCGGCCCC
>NW_016855035.1:0-1453 GCF_001698545.2 Rhinopithecus bieti | reverse complement strand
TATGCAGCCAACAGATCCATGAAAAAATGCTCTTCATCACTGGCCATCAGAGAAATGCCAATCAAAACAACAATGAGATACAATGTCACACCAGTTAGAATGACAATCATTAAAATTCAGGAAACCACAGGCGCTGGAGAGGATGTGGAGAAATAGGCACAAGTTTACACTGTTGGTGGAACTGTAAACTATTTCAACTATTGTGGAAGACAGTGTGGCGATTCCTCAAGGATCTAGAACTAGAAATACCATTTGACCCAGCCATTCCATTACTGGGTATATAACCAAAGGATTATAAATCATGCTGCTATAAAGACACATGCACACGTATGTTTATTGTAGCACTATTCACAATAGCAAAGACTTGGAATCAATCCAAATGTCCATCAATGATGGACTGGATTAAGAAAATGTGACACATATACACCATGGAATACATGCAGCCATAAAAAAGGATGAGTTCATGTCCTTTGTTAGGAACATGGAAGAAGCTGGAAACCATCATTCTGAGCAAAGTCTCGCAAGGACAGAAAACCAAATACCATATGTTCTCACTCATAGTTGGTAACTGAACAATGCGAATACTTGGACACAGTGGGGAACACACACACCAGGGCCTGTCGTGGGGTGGGGCTAGCAGGGGAGGAATAGCATTAGGAGATACACCTTATGTAAATGACGAGTTAATGGCTGAAGCACACAAACATGGCACATGTATACGTATATAACAAATCTGTATGTTGTGCACATGTACCCCAGAAGTTAAAGTACAATTAAAAAAAAAATTCTTTATAAAAATCAAAATAATTAGATTAAATTAACAAAATTCTAATATAAGATTATTTAATTAAAATTATTAACCTAAAATTATTAACAAAATTATTTTAAGCTGACCACATAATATTGATTGCATAAACAAACATGCAAAATAATCTAACAATAGCTGTACACTTTATCTCCTTACTTCTTTTTTTGTTTTCTTTATGTCTTATTGCAATGTCTATATTTTGCAAATTTGTAGTTACTATTTTGATTAGTTCATTATTTACTATTTTTATTTAAGATAAGAGTAGCTTATATAGCACAATTCAGTATTGTAATGTTCTGCATCTTTCTATTTTATTCTATGTGTGTTGCCACTACCAGTGAATTTTATACCTTCTGTTGGTTTCTTGCTCATTAACATTCTGTTTTTCCAGATTATAAAGTTACTTTTAATATTTCTTTTAGGGTATGTCTGCTGTGTATGAAATCCTTCAGTTTTCTTTTGTCTGGAAGTCTTTATTTTTCTTTCATGCTTGAAAGATTATTTTAAGCAGATACTCTATTTTATGTTTTTTTTTTTTTTCCCTTCAGAACTAAGAATGTTACAAGCTAAATGTCTAATGGCTTTCCTAGTGGCCTGTAAGCTTTCCACTCAAAACCTGCTGTCAGACATGTTAAAGTTCCATTG
>NW_016855034.1:0-1458 GCF_001698545.2 Rhinopithecus bieti | reverse complement strand
AGAATTAGTATCAGGAAAGCCTGAAATGCCTTAATTGTGAACCGATATGCAGGAAAATGAAATATGCAAGCACACTGATGACCTCGTTCTTTACGGACATTGTTAGCAGCCTCTAGCCATGCAGAACAAATGAGAAATTAGAAGTGATTCCAAGAACGTGTGATGGTGTGAAAGCCACTTTTGACCGTCGCGCACACTTCAGCGTTTGAAGTGACACGGGCTGCCTGGTAACTGCCCATGGCGGGGTCATAGTTTAAATGGCCCAATGTCAGGCAGAGGTTAATTTAATCAACATGAGCTAAAACATGGAATAATCATTATTAATAATTTAAAAAGAGTTTACCTGGCAGAGTGCGGTGTCTCATGCCTGCAATCCCAGCACTTTGGGAGGCCAAGGGAGGCAGATCACCTGAGGTCAGGAGTTTGAGACCAGCCTTGCCAACATGGTGAAACGCTTGTCTCTACTAAAAATACAAAAATTAGCCAGACGTGGTGGCACGCGTCTGTAGTCCCAGTTACTTGGGAGACTGAGGCAGGAGAATATGGAACTTGGGAGACAGAGGCTGCAGTGAACCAAGATTGTGCCACTGCACTCCAGCTTGGGCAGAGGAGCAATACTGCATCTCCCAAAATAAAAATAGTTGACTTGGGTGGCTGTTGCAACATTTTTGCATAGATGATCATGTGAAACAATCACTTGGCAAAATGTGGAGGAAAATTCATTACAATAATCACATAATTTTGTATCAGAGAAACATTACAAATTTACTTTGCTTATATAATTTTATGAGTTGGCAGTATTTTCTTCAATTGGAATACTGTAAGAGAATATCTTTAAGAAATGAATATGTTACAGCAAGAAGTATATTGGGGCAAGTCTTGTTTTTCTGAAGGGAAATGCCACCAGCCTGCTTTCGTAGGCATTGATAAAGCCTGGAAGGAAATAAAGTCAAACAGAATAGTATACATTGTATCTACTGAATTATTCTAATTCTTCACAACAGAAGTCTAAATCCTGCTTAACCTAAACGTATCTATAGCCAGCGATGGGCAAATTATATTTGCTGTCAGCATGATAGAATAAGAAGCAGAAATCCCTCAGCAGTGGGGTAAGATTGCGCGCTTCGTCCCCTCACAATGCTGTTCAGCCCCACTCCCCTCTCCATGCCCATCAAACAACTGCACAGTCACTTGTTAGTGAATTTCTCATTCAGCGTTTTGTTTCTTTCTGTTCATACTTAAAGACCAAATCATTTGTTTGTTTTGAAGAAAAGGCAAACACAAGAACAAAAACACCAAATCATTTGAAATCACTGCTCATTAAAAAAAATCACCCGTGGAACCAAACAGTTGAGTGCGTGTTTTTAATCCTGTCTGTTTGAGGTTGGGTTATTCTCTGTGGTTAGTGCCATTCTGTGCATTATAGAATGTTGATAGACATCTTTGGTCTCTACTTTG
>NW_016855033.1:0-748 GCF_001698545.2 Rhinopithecus bieti | reverse complement strand
TGAATTTCTCCAAATGACATCCACCAAGGCAGACCAAGCCCTACCAATGGAAGATGTTATCTGGGTTTCGGCAGACAGCCTCAAGGGAAAAGCTTTGGAATGTGTTCGGGTCTATAGACCTGTTGACCCAAACAGAAGGATCAGCTGTACTTTTTAGAATAACATAGGCACATTTGGCATTGTCAACAAAAGCAGGGAAGTAAACATTGTGCAGTGCATGTAGCTCTGCTGGCTTAGTCTGCAGGAAACAATGCCTCTGTTTCTTTATCTCTGCTTCTTTTCATTTTCTTTATGCTCCCTATGGTGGCTTTTAAGAATTGTTTTTTTGTTTGTTTGTTTTTTAATTTTTTTGAGAAGCCTAAAATGGATGAAATCCTTGCCAACATCTAACCCTGTGGCTATTCAGCAGCCTGTGACTGTGGGCTCAGCCTCTTCTTCAGGCATGCAAAACCTGTAGGAGAGAATTCAAGAGGCAATATTTGCTAGAGGAAAAGATTATGAAACAGGCAAAGAAAACCTGTCCTTTCTGATCCCCAATACAAAATACATGGAGAATTCTCCACGGGCTTTAATCTACCACTGAATTTCACTGTATAATTATTTTCTGTCTTCATAGTTTTCACTTTTAAAGTACATGAGCATGATAATTTTGAATTATCTTCTTTCATTCTCAAGGACTTTTATTCTTTAGTTTTGGTTTCCTTTTGCAAGAAGGAAAAGAATAAAAGCTGTGCCCAGGATATGGCTG
>NW_016855032.1:0-747 GCF_001698545.2 Rhinopithecus bieti | reverse complement strand
TTTAGTAAAATTGGGGATTGGAAAGAGAAAATTATGTTTCAAAAGAAACTATAGCATACTTGTTGTCAGATTGTAGCCTTGTCTATTCTTTTCAGTTTTATTATTTGCTACGATTTAGATTTAATTCTGAATTTTCTCCTGGCTATATGTCTCCAAATTAATATTTTCAATTTTTTTCTCCCATGTTTCTGACTTGAAATTGCTAGAAATTAAAACTGCTTTTCTTAAAAGCTTTTCAAACTGAAGCTAGGCAATTTAAACCTCAGGAGAAAATAACAGCAACTGTTATTTTGACAACCTTTGTATCTGCCTGCTCATGCTTGGACTTCTCAGAAAGTTCACTTGAACACCTGGTTTGGACTACAATCCAGAAAAATCTGGATTGCAGTGGCAATCTGAAAATGCCTCCGAGACTCTAGAAAACTAGTATATAGACTGATTGCTCCTGACATTAACCTTTGTTTTTCTTATGTTTCTATAGAAATGCCTCTTATTAGGGATCCGATTGTCTACATCATATGTAGAAGCCTAACCCATCTGCAATGCCACCTATCTGCAATGCCACCTCCTGGAATGTGACACAAATGTTTAACTGAATTAATCTATTCTCAGGACTAATATACTGATTAAAGAAGATATGGGACAATATATTTAAATTTGCTCTTTTCTATTTGTCCCAATTTGTCTTTCACTCCATTGTCTATCTCCATTTAACAACCTCTTTTTTTTTTTTTTTTTTTTTTTTTT
>NW_016855031.1:0-1785 GCF_001698545.2 Rhinopithecus bieti | reverse complement strand
CAGGCTTGAGCCACCGCGCCCGGCCTCTTTCTTTTTTTTTAAGACGGAGTTTTGCTCTTGTTGCCCAGGCTGGAGTGCAATGGCACAATCTCAGCTCACTGCAACCTCTGCCTCCCTGGTTCAAGCAATTCTCCTGCCTCAGCCTCCCGAGTAGCTGGGATTACAGGGATGTGCCACCACGCCCGGCTAACTTTGTATTTTTAGTAGACACGGGGTTTCTCCATGTTGGTCAGGCTGGTGTCGAACTCCCGACCTCAGGTGATCCACCCACCTCAGCCTCCCAAAGTGCTGGGATTACAGGCGTGAGCCTCCACATCCGGCCTCATCTCTTCTTGATTACGGGCTGCCCTCAGTTATTGCCCTCTAACAAACAGGGGACAATGTGTGACCATCAAAAGTAGGTCATAAAAGGAAGTACAGCTGCGTGTGGTGACTGATGCCTGTAATCCTAGCTACTCAGGAGGCGAAGGCAGGAGGATCACTTGAGGCCAGGAGTTTGAGACCAGTCTGGGCAACATACTAAGACCCCCGTCTCTTCTTAAAATTAAAAAATTAGCCAGGCATGGTGGTGTGGGACTGTGTTCCCAGCTACTCGGCTATGGAAGGAGGATCACTTGAGGATAGGAGTTTGAGGCTGTGTCAAGTCATGAGCGAAGCACTGCACTCCAGCCTAGGTTACAGAGCGAGACTACATCTCCAAAAATAAAAAATAAATCAAGGAAATGCAGCTTCTGAGTGGCCCCCTGTCTCTTCTATGGATGCTTATCCTTTCTGGAACCCAGCCACCAGATAGAGAAGAGTCTTAGGCCACACGCAAAGTGAAAGTGTTCCGGCTGACAGCCCCAGCTGGAGTCCCAGCCCATACCCAGCTTCAGTCACCAGACATGTGAGTGAATGAATGAACCAGCCCCCAGAGGATTCCAGTTCCAGACCTTGAACCATCTCAGCTGACGCCAAGTGGAGCATAGGTGAGCTCTCCCAAGGGAGACCTGTTCAAACTGCAGATTCACGAGGAAATTAATGTTCTTGCTTTGAGACACGAAGTTCCTTTTAAAAATCTTTATTGAGATATAATTCACATACCATAAAATTCACTCATTTAAAGTGTACAATTAAATGGTTTTAGTATATTCGGAGTTGTGCAGCCATCACCACATCACCACAACCAACTGGAGAACATTTTCGTGACTTCCCAAAAAGGGTCCAGAATCCTCCTTCTCTCCACCCTCTTACTGCCCCTGGGAACCATTAATCTACTTTCTGTTTCCATGGATTTGCCCATTTTGGAGATTTCATATAAATGGAATCACGCGATATGTGGTCCTTTCTCACTGGCTTCTTTCACTCAGCATGATGCTTTTAAGGTTCACCCATGTCGTAGCGCAGATCAGAACTTCATTCCTTTTAGTGTCAAATAATATTCTTTGCATGTTTACACCACATTTTCTTTTTAAACTGTTTTTTTATTGCCAGACGCGGTGGCTCACGCTTGTAATCCCAGCACTTTGGGAGGCTGAGGCGGGCGGATCACCTGAGGTTGGGAGTTTGAGACCAGCCTGACCAACACGGGGAAACTCCATCTCTACTAAAAATACAAAATTAGCCGGGCGTGGTGGCACATGACTGTAATCCCAGCTACTCAGGAAGGCTGAGACCGGAGAATCGCTTGAACTCGGGAGGCAGAGGTTGTGGTGAGCCGAGATCACGCCATTGCACTCCAGCCTGGGCAATAAGAATGAAAACTCGGTCTCAAAAAGAAAAGAAAAAAAAAGAAAAAAAAATTAT
>NW_016855030.1:0-738 GCF_001698545.2 Rhinopithecus bieti | reverse complement strand
CTCTCTCTTTCTCTACCTGTTACAATTGGCACAGATTTTTCTTATGTAGACTCCTAATAGTGCACCTGTCCACAAGCTGGGTGGAGGGTGTTTGGCAGTTCTACTTAGTTTAAAAACCAAACAGTCTCCTGCCTCAAATACACACATTTGTTCTGAAGGGACAGCGGCATGACATATGTAAACAAACATTCATCCATAGGCACTCTGATTTGCAGCTGATGGAAAAGTTGGAGGCGGGAGTGGGGACACAACATAATAAAACCAAACAGACAACCGTGCTAAAGAAAAAGGCACCAGCCTCCCTCCCACTACTGCCCAGTTGTCAGGTGGCTGCAGGGAGCAACCACAGACTATCCTGTCCACGCTGGAGGATCCAACCGTGGGCCGGGCACCAGCCTAGTGGATCTGGAATCTTGGTGGTCACCACTCCTCCTCCTCCTAGACTCCACCTCTCCTCTGGAATTCTTCCCCACAATTTTGGATGCTTCCACAGGATCTGAGGTGAGAGGAGCCCCAGTGGGAAAATGAACAAGGGGAGAAACCACAGAGCCTGCTTCTGGGTAGGGAAACAGGAATGCCCTTGGGGTGGAGCAGACTTACTTTCACTCTGTGCCCTTTTTAGCTTTGAATTTTGTACCATGAGCAAGTGTTACCCAATCTTAAAATGGATAGACAGACAGGTAGTTGGTGAAAGATAGAAAAGAAAGCAGGAAGGAAGGAAGGAAGGAAGGAAGGAAG
>NW_016855029.1:0-387 GCF_001698545.2 Rhinopithecus bieti | reverse complement strand
CACCATCACCATCACCATCATCACCATCATCACCATCACCATCATCATCATCACCATCATCATCATCACCATCATCACCATCACCATCATCACCATCACCATCATCACCATCATCACCATCATCACCATCACCATCATCACCATCATCACCATCATCACCATCACCATCATCACCATCACCATCACCATCATCACCATCACCATCATCACCATCATCACCATCATCACCATCACCATCATCACCATCATCACCATCACCATCATCACCATCACCATCATCACCATCACCATCATCACCATCACCACCATCACCATCACCACCATCACCATCATCACCATCACCACCATCACCACCATCACCATCACCGTCATCACCATCACCATCAT
>NW_016855028.1:0-391 GCF_001698545.2 Rhinopithecus bieti | reverse complement strand
CCAATCCAGAGTTTATACCCCTTCTTTCTCGTCTCTTCCTCACTCTTTATTCTTCTTTATCTCTGTTTATCTCTTTTACAGTCTTTAATGTTCCTTATCACTCTCACATTTCTGGCCACTATTCTGCTTCCCTAATTTCCTCAGGGCCAGATAGCAGCATCTTCTTTCCAGAAGCCAATGAAATTATTCAAACTAGCCAGTGCTAAGCCTGATTGTCTTGACTTGCTTGTTCCTTCCCATGGAACTGCAATAAAGACTCTTTCCCATGATTTCTCCCGTTCCCACTGCCTCTCGACTGACCTTGATGTTTCCCTGTCCTGTCCCTTGTGGTGTGCTGTGCCTCCAGCTTCTACGGAACTGTGAGTAGTAAAATAAACTACCTCCCTCATGA
>NW_016855027.1:0-752 GCF_001698545.2 Rhinopithecus bieti | reverse complement strand
GTGTGAGGGTGTGCATGTGCATAAGTGCATGTTTGTGAGAGTGTGCTTGCCCATGAGTGCATGTGTGGGTGCCTGTGTGTGAGGCTGTGCATACGTGTGAGTGCATGTGTATGTGGGCACATGTGTGTGCATGAGTGCAGACACACACACACACAAATGTGCATTCCGTGAGAGAGCTTTATATATGTCTGTCCAATTTCATATTTGGATTAAAGAAACTGGAATTTTGTGTCTTAATTGCAACCCAAAGGCAATACTTAGACACTTTATTACTTTTCAATATCTTCTCCATACTGCCCTCAAAGTCAGTGCTTGAAAACATCGATCTGATGTATATGTTCATGTGAAAACAAAATCAATAACTGAGCACACCTGCCTGATGTTTTTTCATTTTGCTTCCCACTTGCCAGGTGAAAAACCGGGCTGTGCAATTTTCTTGCAGGAGACTTTGAACACGTGACTTCAGTCTTTTAAACTTCAATATTCCTTCTATAAATACTGTTGTCTTGAATATTAGATGACATAATACATTTGAAGAACTTAATCTAGTGTCTGAAACACGTTAAGTATCAAGTTATTATCAATATTTTTATATTATAATTTATTATTATTATTTTGACATTTTAGAATATAGACCTGACACACATATCATAAGCATTCAAAACATTGTAACAATGTTTTATAAAATGTAAATATAGTTTATTACTGTAAAACCGAGTTTCAATTTTAATTCAATATGCAACATCACACAC
>NW_016855026.1:0-751 GCF_001698545.2 Rhinopithecus bieti | reverse complement strand
ACATTAGGTATTTATCCTAATGTTATCCCTCCCCTAACCCCCCACCCCCGACAGGCCCCGGTGTGTGACGTTCTCCTCCCTGTGTCCATGTGTTCTCATTGTTCAACTCCCACTTATGAGAGAACATGCGGTGTTTGGTTTTCTGTTCTTGTGTTAGTTTGCTGAGAATGATACAAACCACCTTTTCTAAAATATCTTTTTATGGGCATGGGTCCCACAAGGATGCTGTATTAAGATACTTCATCTGAGTCTTGACACCTCAGGACTAACACAGAACAAGTTGTCCATCTGAGATTCTGACACTCATGTTACCTGAGCCGTGATCTTCTCAATAGATTATCTTGCCTTTTTGATTATACACCTGGGACTGAACGTAATGAAGCGTCTTAAGTTTTCTTGGGCTTTGGTTTCTCTCTTAAACCCTAGTAGCCACAAACTGGGAGTATCTGAATAGTCATAGCTTTTCTAACTTCACATCTGTCTGGTTTTCTTATTATAATTGTATTTGTGCCTCCATTATTTTCCTGAGTTCTAGTTTTCAAAATATGATGTACTATTTACCATAAAATATATCACTTGGTTTATTGCATATGAAAGCTGTATTTTTTTTTCATATTTTCCTTTTTGAATTTCTAGAGAACATTAGATGCCATACTGTGGGGAGTAGTAATGGTAGTGAGGTAGGAGGCAGGTTTTTTCTCTAAGATGTTAAGGATAGATTTAGTACCATTATGATCTCTTCTTTGACATG
>NW_016855024.1:0-1458 GCF_001698545.2 Rhinopithecus bieti | reverse complement strand
TATCCATTTAAAATATACAGTAATTATTTTTATTTATATTTGATTTGCCACCGACTGAATTTGGATTTTTATTTCCCTAAGTGGAAATTGAGCTTTCCATTAAAACAACCAAAGTCAATTTTTTTGTGCCAACGATTTCATGCAGTGATGAATCACCTAGACTTCACTTTATCTGTAGCTGTGGAAGATTAAGGTGGTCACAAATTCTTTTCAGTTCCTCTCTCCAAGAAAGGAAGTCTATTTTCCTACCCTTTAAATTGGGGCTGGCCTCCACATTTGATTTCACCAATAAAATACAACAAAGTAATAGTGTTAAAGTGCCAAGTCTGGACTTCAAGAAGCCCTGTAGCTTCCACTTCCTCTGTTTAAACACTGATATGTGAACATGCCTGGGCTAGCCTCCTGGAGAAAGTGAAACCACATGGAACAGAGGTGCAGCCATCTTAACTGTGAGGCCCCATCCACATGACTGAACCCAAAGATAGCACAAGCAATAGAGATGAGCCATCCTAGCTGAGCTCTGCCCAAATTAGCAAACTGCAGTATCATGCATTAAATAAACAACTGTTGTGTAAGCCACTGTATTAGTCTGTTTTCACACTGCTAGTAAAAATATACCTAAGACTTGGTAATTTATAAAAGAGGTTTAATTGACTCACAGTTCAGCATGACTGCAGAGGCCTCAGGAAACTTACAATCACGGCCGAAGGGGAAGCAAACATGTCCTTCTTCACATGGCAGCAATAAGGAGAAGAATGGGAACTGAGCCAAGGGAGAAGCCCCTTATAAAACCATCAGATCTCATGAGAACTTACTCACTATTACAAGAATAGTATGGGGGAAACCGTCCCAGTGATTCAGTTACTTCCCACGGGGTCCCTCCCACAACATGTGGGGATTATGGGAACTGCAATTCAAGATGGGATTTGGGTGGGGACACAACCAAACCATATCAGCCACTATATTTTGAGAGTATAGTACTATGCAGAAACAGATAACTTAGATGGCATCTCTCTACTAAACAATTAACTGAAGACTTAATTACAAAATATATCAGTGCAAAGGCTGATAAAAGATAATAATGCAGGCCGGGCGCGGTGGCTCATGCCTGTAATCCCTGCACTTTGGGAGGCTGAGGCAGGCAGATCACGAGGTCAGGAGATCAAGACCACTCTGGCTAACACGGAGAAACCCCGTCTCTACTAAAAATATAAAACATTAGTCGGGCATGGTGGCTGGCACCTGTAGTCTCAGCTACTTGGGAGGCTGAGGCAGGAGAATGACATGAACCTGGGAGGCAGAGCGTGCAGTGAGCTGAGATCACACCACTGCACTCTAGCATGGGCGACAGAGCGAGACTCCGTCTCAAAAAAAACCAAAAACCAAAAAACAAAAAAAAAGATAATAATATAAACCTAAGCTAATGTAGAAACTGCAATTATGTGGCAATATTTACCT
>NW_016855023.1:6162-7588 GCF_001698545.2 Rhinopithecus bieti | reverse complement strand
TGAGACAGAGTCTTATTCTGTCGCCCAGGCTGGAGTGCAGTGGCACGATCTTGGCTCACTGCAACCTCCGCTTCCCGGGTTCAAGCCATACTTCTGCCTCAGCCTCCCGAGTAGCTGAGACTACACGCGTGTGCCACCGCGCCCAGTTAATTTTTTGTATTTTTAGTAGAGATGGGGTTTCACCGTGTTAGCCAGGATGGTCTTGATCTCCTGACCTCGTGATCCGCCCACCTCGGCCTCCCAAAGTGCTGAGATTGCAGGTATGAGCCACCACGCCCAGCCCAAAGAGTGGCTACTTTCTAGACAGTGTAGATATAGAACATTTCCACCATTGCAGAAAGTTCAACTTAACAGCACTGTGAATTTAGACTCACAGGATTGTGATCTAGAGGCCAGTCATCTCTGCACCTGTATGCAGAGATGCAAAGTGACTTATTTTGTCTTACTTCACATTGTTTCTTTGCACTGGTGTGCTCTGAGTGACACCAGGGAAATTGAGGCAGTTTAGCAGACTTATTAGCATTATTGCTCTTGCCACAATTTTTTTTAAAGGTAAGAATTATTTTTCTTATGGAGGGGGGTACGTGGAGTCTCCCTTTGTCACCCAGGATGGAGTGCAGTGGCATGTAATCTCAACTCACTGCAACCTCCAGGTTCAAGTGATTCTAGTACCTCAGCCTCCCGAGTAGCTGAGACTACAGGTGTGCACCACCACACCTGGCTAATTTTTTGTATTTATATTTATGTTTCTTTCTTTTTTTTTTTTTTTTTAAGATGGAGTATTGCTCTGTCGCTTAAGCTGGAGTGCAGTGGCACAATCACGGCTCACTGCAACCTCTGTCTCCCAGGTTCAAGTGATTCCCCTGCCTCAGCCTCCCAAGTAGCTGGGACCACAGGGGTGCACCACCATGCCTGGCTAATTTTTATATTTTTAGTAGAGATGGGGTTTCACCATGTTGGACAGACTGGTCTCGAACTCCTGACCTCAGGCAATCTGCCCACCTCAGTGTCCCACAGTTCTGGGATTACAGGTGCGGCCACCGAGCCCAGCCAATTTTTGTATTTTTAGTAGAGTTGGGATTTCACCATGTTGCCCAGGTTGATCTTGAACTCCTGAGCTCAAGCAATCCACCTGCCTCAGCCTCCCAAAGTGCTGAGACTACAGGCGTGAGCCACTGCACCCAGCCAAAGATGAGAATTCTTTAGGGAATGGCTAAATCAAATGTGTCCTATTCACTAAATTGAATACCATACAGCAGTTAAAGGGAATGAACTAGATGTTTCAATAAGGATAAACCTCAAAAACATTTTTGTGCGAAAAAAGCGAGTTACCGCCGGGCACGGTGGCTCACGCCTGTAATCCCAGCACTTTGGGAGACCGAGGCAGGTGGATCACGAGGTCAGGAGATGAGACCATCCTGGCTAA
>NW_016855023.1:0-1935 GCF_001698545.2 Rhinopithecus bieti | reverse complement strand
AGACCTGTCTCAAAAAAAAAAAAATATATATATATATATATACACATACACACACACATACATATATATAGACATAGACACACACACACACACACACACACACACACACACACACATATATGCATGTTTTTGTGTATTGAAAACTCTCTGGCAAATACCTCTGGAAAAAAAAACTCTTCTGTAAATAACTCTGGTAAATACCATGCCAGTGGGACTGTTTCATTTTTTTTCAGGCTGAAATACAGTGATGTGATCTCAGCTCACTGCAACCTCCACCTCCCAGGTTCAAGCAATTCTTGTGTCTCAGCCACCTGAGTAGCTGGGACTACAGGCATGCACGATCACGCCTGGCTAATGTTTGGTACTTTTAGTAGAGACGGGGTTTCATCACGTTGGCCAGGCTGGTCTTGAACTTCTGACCTCAAGTGATCCACCCACCTTGGCCTCCCAAGGTATTGGGATTACAGGCATGAGACATGAGCCACTGTACCCGGCTTTTTTTTTTTTTTTTTTTTAAGACAGGGTTTTACTCTGTTGCCCAGGCTGGAGTGCAGTGGCACAAACACAGCTCACTGCAGCCTCAACCTCCTGGGCTCAAGCAACTCTGCCACCTCAGCCTCCGAAGTAGCTGGGACCACAGGTGCTCACCATCGTGCCCAGCTAATTAAAAAGATTTTTTTTGGTAGAAATGGAGGTCTCATCATGTTGCCCAGGCTGAGTGAGGACTTTCAAAGGTTGGAACCATAGAGCTCTACAGGAAGAGTTAAAGAGGAAACTCTAAGGTTCCTTGAAACCTGAGGGATTGGCTGGACACGGTGGCTGAAGCCTGTAATCCCAACACTTTGGGAAGCCGAGACAGGCAGATCACGAGGTCAGGAGTTCGAGACCAGGCTGGCCAACACGGTGAAACCCCGTCTCCACTAAAAATACAAAATTAGTCAGGCGTGTTGGTGCGTGCCTGTAATTTCAGCTACTCAGGAGGCTGAGGCAGGAGAATCGCTTGAACCCGGGAGGCGGAGGTTGCAGTGAGCCGAGATCACACCACTGCACTTCAGCCTGGGCAACAGAACAAGACTCCATCTCAAAAACAAAAACAAACAAAACAAATAAAAAACCTGAGGGATGAAGCATTGTGGATGTTATTTATGCAGGAGGCTAGGACCAAATTCATGTGGGTGTGAAGTGTAAGCTCGGGGCAGCCTAAGATATAAAGGGCAACCTGGGGTCTTGAACCCAGATTGGAGATCACAGGAAATAGGACTTTAGAGCTAGAAGAGACTTTAGAGATCTTCTCATATATCACTCTCATTTTACAAATGAGTAAACCAAAGCCAAAAGAGTGAAACTGTCTTGTTTAGGCTCTGGAGTCGGACTGCCTGGATTTGTACCTCTGCTCTACCACTTAGTAATTCTGAACCTTAAGCATGTCTCCTTATCCTAAGTCTCATTTTCCTCTGTGAAATGAAAACAGTAACACCATTGAGTTTATACATTTGTTGTGAGACTAAATGAGATAATCCACATAAAGCACTTAGCATGGTACCTAACACACAATAAAAACCCAATAAACGTGACTTATCAATATTAGTGTAATTAGTATCATTATTCAACTAGTTAGTGACAGAAATATGACAAAGACTCAGATCTCCTGACTCAATCTAGTACTCTTTTCACTGCACCAGAGTTATGTCTATGGTCCAAAAAAGTGGTGCCAACTCAAGTCTATGTGGGGCTGGGCATGGTGGTGGCTCATGCCTATAATCCCAGCATTTTGGGAGAGGCTGAGGCTAGTGGATCACTTCAGGTCAGGGGTTCAAGACCAGCCTGGCCAACATGGTGAAACCCCATCTTTACTAAAAATACGCGGAGGTTGCAGTGAGCCGAGATCGCACCACTGCACTCCAGCTTGGTGACAGAGAGAGACTCCGTCTCAAA
>NW_016855022.1:0-745 GCF_001698545.2 Rhinopithecus bieti | reverse complement strand
TTTTTTTGAGATGAAGTCTTGCTCTGTCACCCATGTCACCCAGGCTAGAGTTCAGTGGCACGATCTTGGCTCACTGCAACCTCTGCCTCCTGGGTTCAAGCGATTCTCCTGCCTTAGCCTCCTGGGTAGCTGGGACTACAGGCGCACGCCACCTCACTTGGCTAATTTTTTATTTTATTTTTTGTATTTTAGTAGAGACGGGGTTTCATCATGTTGGCTAGGCTGGTCTTGAATTCCTGACCTCAAGTGATCCTCCGGCATTGACCACCCAAAGTGCTGAGAATACAGACGTGGGCCACTGTACCTGAACAAATTATGTTATCATAATTTTTACATTTATTTTGATTACAGTGAGGTTGAAGATATTTTCATATGCGTCTTGGTCATTGATAGTTTTTGTTTTTTAAACTGTTTATGTCCTTGGCCCAGGTTTTATCTATGAGTTGTTGGTATCTTTTGCTTTTGATAGACTGAAGTTTTCCTTCTTTTATGTAACTTAACCTAGAAATCTTTCATGTGTGAATTCTTTCTTTATATTAACACTTTGAAACTCCTTCCCCATTCTAATATTAGGTGACTAGTCACTATAATGTTTTCTTAAAGCTTCATTTTCATGTTTATCTTTTTCTTCCATCTGGATTTTATTTTAGTAAAAGTTATATGATAAAGCAATAGTATTTGTCTTGAAAATATAGTTATTCAATAGCTATTTAATAAGTAATACTACATTGATTTGAAATGACAA
>NW_016855020.1:0-1980 GCF_001698545.2 Rhinopithecus bieti | reverse complement strand
TATATATATATATAAAAAATAGGGCTATAAGGGAGGCAGTAGGACTGGAAGAAAGATACTGGGTACTGAACCTCAAAACTGTTTTTAAAATTATACGTTTATTCTGAGAAGGGTTTGGGAGGCTAATGGAAATTGGTTGGGAGCTCGTAAAGGCCCATGCATCGAATTCTTGGTGCAGATGCTTGTGGTAAACCTTGGCGTTACATGACTATCTTCTCACGTGTCTTCACATCATCTTGCCTTTGAGCGTGTCAGTCTCTGTGCACTTGTGTCAGGCAACCTAACCAGAGTGACTCCGTCTTGAATAAAGGCCGGAAAAAGCCAAATCTGCTGGGTTATATTCCCAGGGGGTTGGGCACTCTTAGTTACAAGATGTTTGTGGTTAAGGGAACTAGTTAATAATGCTAACTAACAGCACTTTCCCAAAACAAACCCCCTTCTCACCTGAAGACTAGACTGCCTTTGCAGGACTAACAAATTAGCCCCAAGGTTAGAAATTATGGTTTAGGAGTAATGCAGCTGGAGGCTGCAAAATTCTGAGCCTTCCCAAATAGATCCTGGGGATAACATCACTATAGTTAAACCTAAGATCAGTGCTTGAGATATTCTGCAGACCCTGCGCTGGATGGGTCAGCTGGCATCACCCAGATCGATAAATTGGCTCATCGGTTCTAGTGGCCCCACCCAGGAATTGACTCAGCACAGGAGGATAGCTTAGATTCCCTATGATTTCATCTTTGACTTGACCAATCAGCACTCCCGACTCACTGGCACTCCACCCACCAAATCATCCTTAAAATCTCTGGTCCTTGAATGCACAGGGAGACTGATTTGATTAATAATAAAACTCCTGTCTCCTGCCCAGCCAGCTCTGCATGAATTACTCTTTCTGTATTGCAATTCCCCTGCCTTGATAAATCGGTTCTGGTCTAGGCAGTGGGCAAGGTGAACCTGTTGGGCAGTTACAGCAGGGCCCCACCATGTTCAGCCCCAAAATTCTTTTCTTTTAATTTCCATCCATAAAACTCTACTTGATGTAGGTGTAAACATTCTTAATAAAATATTAGCAAATAGAATTCAGCACTGCATAAAAAGAATTAATTTACCATAACTAAATAGAATTTATTGTAAGGAAACATAGATGGTTCAATATTTGAAAACAATCAAAATGATCAACCACATTAAAAGGAAAAGAAGAAAATCATATAATCATATAAATCAATGCAGAAAAAATACTTGACAAAATCTAACATCACAAGTTTAACACACAGTTTTTAAATTTCTTATTTAAAAAATTCTGAAAATGGGAATTGAGGGGACCTTCCCCAACTTGATAAAGAGCATTTGCAGGCAAACCACAGTGGCTCACGCCGGTAATCCTAATGTTCCCGGATGAAACTGACGGTTGGGCTGCTATTTCTTGTGTCCCAATAATGAGATGCAGATAAATTGGGGAGAAAGAGAGTTTTTATTTCTGCAACCAGTTACAGGGGGAAAGCCTGGAAGTCATTGCCAGACCAACTCCAAATTACAACATTTTCCAGAGTTTATATACCTTCTAAGCTATATGTCTATGTGTAAGTGTGCATTCGTCTAAAGACATAAGTGATTAACTACTTTTAATCTATAATTAAGATCTGAGTCCTGAAGACCTTCCTCTGGAGCCTCAGTAAATTTACTTAATCTAAATGGGTCCAGGTGCTGGGGTAATTACCCTTATCTTGTCTCCTGCTAAATCACGGAGGTTTAGGGAGTTCCTTCAGACCTCCAGTAAATTTGTTCGTGGAGGCCTGGAGAGCTTCTTCAGACTCAATGATAAAACTTGTTTAATCCTAAACGAATCCTGTTAAGAATTCCTTCATTATTTTGTCATGCTTTAAGGCCCAGGAAAGGCCTACACAAAACTCTTGGTGGGCTTTTGTTATATCCCAGCCTTTGTATAAGGGCCACTGGCTTTTAATATTTAACTTAACCACTCAG
>NW_016855019.1:0-1454 GCF_001698545.2 Rhinopithecus bieti | reverse complement strand
TGGGTTTCACCGTGTTAGCCAGGATGGTCTTGATCCACCCACCTCGGCCTCCCAAAGTGCTGGGATTACAGGCATGAGCCACCATGCCCGGCCATCAGATATATTATTTGCAAATATTTTCTTCCATTCTTTGGATTCTCTTCTCACTTTTTTTTTTCTTTTTTTTGTTGGCAGAGTCTCGCTCTGTCGCCCAGGCTGAAGTGCAGTGGCACGATCTTGGCTGACTGCAATCTCCACCTCCCGGGTTCAAGCGATTCTTGTGCCTCAGCCTCCCGAGTAGCTGGGATTACAGGCGCATGCCACCTTGCTGGCTAATTTTTGTATTTTTAGTAGAGATGGGGTTTCACCATGTTGCCCAGGCTGGTCTTGAACTCCTGACCTCAGTTGATCCATCTGCCTCGGCCTCCTGAAATATCCCTCCCTGGGATTACAGACGTGAGCCACCATGCCCGGCCTCTTCTCACTTCTTAATAGTGTATTTGGAGCACAAAACTTTATTTTTAATGAAGTCCAGTTTATCTAGTTTTACTTTTATTTCTTGTGTATTTGGTGTCATATTTAAGATTCCATTGCCAAAGTCAAGATCATAAAGATTTGAGCTTATGTTTTATTCCCAGAATTTTATAGTTTTAGCTATTACATTTAGATCTTCATTCTATTTTTGTATTTGGTGTATGGTAAGTGTCCAGCTTTATTCTTTGCATTTGGATATCCAGGTGTACAAGCACCATTTCTTGAAAACACTGTTCTTTTTCCATTAAATGTTCTTGGTATCTGCTTCTAATTTTTTGAAGAGTTTGTGAAACATTCATATTAATGCTTTAAATGTTTGGTAAAATTCACCAGTGAAGCTATGTAGGCCTGTGCTTTTCTTTGTATGGTAGTTTTTAAAATTACTAATCTAATCTCTTTATAGGTCTATTCAGATTTTTAATTTATTCTTGAGTTGGGTTTGGTAATTTCTGCCTTCCTAGAAAATTGTCCATTTCATCTATCTATTTTTTTTTGGTACACAATCGTTATAGTGTTTTTATAATTTTTTTTGTATCTGTAAGATTGGTAGTGATGTCTTTCATTTCTGGTTCTAGTAATTTGAGTCTTTTCTCTTTTTTTCTCTGTTAATCTAGCTAAAGATTTGAAATTTAGTTAATTTTTAAAAATATCCAACTTGGCCAGACACGGTGACTCATGCCTGTAACCCCAGCACTTTGGGAGGTTGAAGTGGGTGGATTACCTGAGGTCAGGAGTTCGAGACCAGCCTGGCCAACATGGCGGAACCCTGTCTCTACTAAACATACAAAAATTAGCTGGGCATGGTGGTGTAGGCCTATAGTCCTAGCTCCTCAGGAGGCTGAGGTGGGAGGATTACTTGAGCCTGGGAGGTGGAGGTTAAGTAACTGAGATTGTGCCACTACACTCCAGCTTGGGTGACAGAGTGAGACCCTGTCTCAAAA
>NW_016855018.1:0-750 GCF_001698545.2 Rhinopithecus bieti | reverse complement strand
ATACTATAGTATACTATATATAATATTCTATAAAAGAGCATTTTACACTTATGGTTTTGAACTTCCCAGAGAAATACAAGTTTATTCTAAACTTTTCGAATAGGCTTAAATACATGTATTTGTTAGCTGTCCAGCCAGCATTCATTCTCTTGTCTCCCCTTCCTAACAATGCCCAGACATTTTTTCAGGTATCTTCTCCATCTTGCTTATCTGCTTAAGCTAAGACTGATCAGGATAATATGATCGGAGGGGGAAATGTGACTTAAGCATCAGTTATCTGTGGCTTATGAGAAAGAAATTTCCTCTTCTTTTGAAAGCAGCCAGGAGAGAGGTCCTTTCCCTGGGACAGCCTGGTGTGTGGGTGCACAGCCTGGGACTGCTACAGCTATTCTGGTAACATGAAGGGAGTCAGCCTTGGGGTAAAGCTGGAGCCAGAGATGGCAGGGCAGAAAAAGGGAAGGGAACGGGTTCCTGATGACGACACTAGAACCTCTGAACCAAATCAGCCCTGAAGCTCACACCACCTCTGGCCTTTTCAGTTACATAAGCCAATAAATCCCCTTCATTTTTCAAGTCATTTCAGATTGGATTTTCCATTTCCTGCAACTGCAAGCATCCTAAGTGATACATTACTGAAATAGATTTTTTCAGAAAGGAAGAGAAAATGAAATTAATCACCCATAATTCTGCCAGATAGTTTTATTAGTATTTTAAAGTATTTTCTTAAACCTTTTCCCTCCACTGTAGTTA
>NW_016855017.1:0-1973 GCF_001698545.2 Rhinopithecus bieti | reverse complement strand
AAAAAAAGAAGAAGTACTGACTCCCCATATTCTCCTTACTGTTACTCTGTGTGTCTGTTTATGTTTGGCCAGGGCTCCAGAAGGGAGAAAGTGTGTCTATAATGGTTAGAAACTTCATGTCACTTAAGGGCAATCACTACAGCACGGAGAAGGAGGATCCACCAAATGGGAGATGTCACCCTGATAGTGATAGGTCCAATGTAAAACCATTCGACAGCCTACCACTTTGACCCAGAGAGTAAAGGACCTCATCTCATGCACATGCCTTGTGTGTGCCACCCAGAAGCATCTCAAGAAGTGTGTCCTGAATAGGCTGCATCTCAGAAAGGCTGCTCATTCCTGAATGCTCCTCCTATTGGCCCATTGGTCACATCTGTTTGCCCCTCCCTCTGGGCTCCTGACAGGCCCTTGATGGCTTTGACACATGGAGAATGATGGACGTTAGCCTGTCCCACAGGTAACCTTTCAGAGGACTAGTGCCTCGCCTGGCTGTCTGAGAGCTCTGAGCTGCTAACTAAGAAGTCGTCCTTTCCTGCTGGAGACGCCACAGTGATATGCTCTGAGGGGCCTTGGAGAGGTGCAGAGGCCCAGCTGAGCTCAGCCCACCAGTCAGCCCCTCCAAGGTACCAGGCATGCCGGTACAAGGTGTCTGGGACCTTCCCTAATGACCTTAGGTGTCGGGTGAATAAATAGCACTGACTGAGGCTCTTCTGGCTTCTACTTGTTAGGGCCACTTAAGCACAGTGGAGCCTGTCTCCTCATTGCATCATAGGTCCCATGGGTGATCCTGTGGCCTGGATCTCTCTCGAGGATCTGTGGCAGTGAAATGCCCACCGCGGAATCCCAAGGGATTCAACATCCTCTATGCGAACAAAGCTTTTCCAAGGAGGCTTGCTTGACCCGGGCTTGTTCTACAGTTCACCTTGAGGATGGCCAGTGGGTGGGTCATCTGCTACTATTTTGGGGGATCCTGGAGCCACTGTGGAATTCCCTGGGACAACTGCCTTGAGGTTTAGCTTGAACCATCCCCTCTCCACTTCTCCCCCTGTCCTGGAGCGACTATATCCCCATACCTGAGCTGCAGAACCCACTGAGTCCTATGTGTTTGTTGCCTACAGCTTTCTGTCAAGCAGGCCTACCTCTGCCGGGTAAAAGTCACGGGGCAGGCACTCCTATTCTGGGCTCTACGACTGTCCCTCCTGCCAACCAACCATTCACAGACATTCACTAGAAACTTAACCTAGCACAGGACTTGATGCCTGTCAGGGCCACTTCCTCATTATGCGACCTTGGTAGCAGTTGACCCAATCTGTCTGATATAATTCAAAGAAGAATCAATGCCTGCGCATCCTGAAAGACAGCTAGAAGGAAAAAGAGTGAGGACTACACTTATGTGCATCACATGCATAGCCAAGTGCCTGCCACATGGTACCCTAAGGTGCCCAATGAAAAATGGTTGCGATGGCGTTTATTGTAGTGCTGGATGCTGGAAGGTGAGGAAGGATAAGATGTGGCCCCCATCGTCTGTGACATTCCAACTGAGGGGCAACTAGCACAGGCATGTTCCCCAATGACTATCAAGAGAAGACAGCATGTGATCAAGGGCACCATGCCTGCATGCTGCGGGTTCCGAGGGCAGGAAGAGGAAGAGGCAGGGAACTCACCACAGGCCTACACCAGACACTGCAATTAGCATGCTACATGGACTCTCTCTTTCCTTCCTCATCACAATCCATGTGTGAGGATGTTGCAAACAGTATGCCCATGGCACAGCTGGAGATCCTGAGACTCAAGGAGGGAGCAGTCACTCTAGGCTGGGAGGGTCAGGACATCTTCATAGGGGAGGCAGCATTTGAGCCAAGACCTGAAAAGTGAATAGGATTCAGATAGGGAGACAGTGGGCAGAGGGGAGGAGATGGTATTGGAAGCCAGGTTCCGTGGCAGGCAGGGGAATAGTTTGCCACAAAGCCCCA
>NW_016855016.1:0-752 GCF_001698545.2 Rhinopithecus bieti | reverse complement strand
TTTTTTTTGAGACAGGGTCTCAACTGGTCGCTTGGGCTAGAGTGTGGTGGCACAATCTCAACTTACTGCAACCTCTGCCTCCTGGGCTCAAGCGATTGATCCTCCCACCTCAGCCTCCTGAGTAGTTGGGACCACAGGCATGTACCACCACACCTGCCTAATATTTGTATTTTTGGTAGAGACAGGGTTTTGCTATGTTGCCCAGGCTCAAACTCTTGGAATCAAGGAATCTGCCTGCCTCTCAAAGTGCTGGGATTACAGGCATGAGCCACCACGCCTGGCCTATTCTATTTTTTTGTGATCAGAAACTTTCCCATGCAAGGTGGGAAGGGGCATCTAGGAGTCAGTTCTGCCAGGGAATACAGACAGCACTCTTCAAGGACATTACCACCATTACCTAGGTCATGCCTACAATAACCATGTGACATTTTCAAGGGATATCAAAACAACTCTTTAACCCCTGAAAAATAAAGCAAGAAATGGCTGGGCGCGGTGGCTCATGCCTGTAATCCCAGCACATTGGGAGGCTGAGGCGGGTGGATCATGAGGTCAGGAGATCAAGACCATCCTAACAAGGTGAAACCTCGTCTCTACTAAAAATACAAAAATTAGCTGGGCCTGGCGGTGGGTGCCTGTAGTCCCAGCTATTCAGGAGGCTGAGGCAGCAGAATGGCATGAACCCAGGAGGTGGAGCTTGCAGTGAGCTAAGATTGCACCACTGCACTCCAGCCTGGGCAACAGAGCGAAATTCC
>NW_016855015.1:0-751 GCF_001698545.2 Rhinopithecus bieti | reverse complement strand
CCCGAGAAATGCCCATCGCTCGGCACTGGCTGAAAAGAGCATTATTATTATTTTTAATTAGAGACAGGTTCTTGCTCTGTCACCCAGGCTGGAGTGCAGTGATGTAATCATAGCTCGTTGCAACCTTGAACTCCTGTACTCAAATGATCTACCTGCATCAGCTTCCCAAGTAGCTGGGACTACAGGCACATGTCACCATAAGTTTTTAACTTTTAGGTAGAGATGGTGTCTCGCTATGTTGTCCAGGCTGGTCTGGAACTCCTGGGCTCAAGTGATCCTCCTGTCTCGGCCTCCCAAAGTGCTGGGATTATAGGCATGAGCTACTGCACCTGGCCAAGTTAATGTAGATTCATACTTTTCTGGATTGCTAAGATTTTTAATCAGGTATCGGTATTAAATTTAATTAAATACCTTGTCAACATTTATTCGATGATCATAATTTTTTTCTCCATAAATCCATTGCTGGAAAAGATGATAATAGATTCCTTCCTTCCTTCCTTCCTTCTTTCCTTCCTTCCTTCCTTCCTCTCTCTCTTTCTCTCTTGCTCTTTCCTTCTTTCCTTCCTTCCTTCCTCCCTCCCTTCTCCCTCCTTCCTTCCCTCCCTCCCTCGCTCCCTCCCTCCCTCCCTTTCTTTCTTTCTTTTCTTTCTTTCTTTCTTTCTTTCTTTCTTTCTTTCTTTCTTTCTTTCTTTCTTTCTCTCTTTCTCTCTTTCTCTCTTTCTCTCTTTCTCTCTTTCTTCTTTCTTTCTTT
>NW_016855014.1:0-1815 GCF_001698545.2 Rhinopithecus bieti | reverse complement strand
TTGCTCTGTCGCCCCAGCCTGGAGTGCAGTGGCACGATCTCGGCTCACTGCAACCTCTGCCTCCCGGGTTCAAGCAATTCCCCTGCCTCAGCCTTCCAAGTAGCTGGGATTACAGGTGCCTGCCACCACACCCAGCTAATTTTTGTATTTTTAATAGAGACAAGATTTCACCATATTGGTCAGGCTGGTCTTGAACTCCTGACGTCAAGTAATCCACCCGCCTCAGCCTCCCAAAGTGCCAGGATTACAGGTGTGAGCCACTTAGCCTGGACTTACATTTAAATCTTTAATCCATCTTGAGATTTTTTTTTTATGTAGTGGAGGTGAGGGGCCATGTTTCCTCCTTCTGCATATGTCTAGCCAGCTATCTCAGCATTTATTAAATAGGAAGTCTTTTTCCCATAGCCTATTTTTGTTGATTTTGTCAAACACCAGATTGCTGTAGGTGTTTGGCTTTATTTCTGGGTTCTCTATTCTGTTCCACTGGTCTATGTGTCTGTTTTTATACCAGTACCATGCTCTTTTCATCACTGTAGCCTTACAGTATAGTTTAAAGTCAGGTAATGTGATGTTTCTAGCTTTGTTCTTTTTGCTTTGGATTGCTTTAGTTATTCAGCTCTTTTTTTTGTTCCATATAATGTTTGAATAGTTTTTTTTTTTTTTTTTTCCAGTGCTGTGAAAAATGACTTTGACAGTTAAATAGCATAAACATTGAAACTGTAGATTTCTTTGGGGAGTATGGCCATTTAAACAATATTGATTCTTTCAATCTATGACCATGGAAAGTTTTTCCTGTTTGTGTCATGGATGACTTATATTAGCAGTGTTTTGTAGTTTCACTGCCTTGGCTAGCTGTATTCCTAGGTATTTGATTCTGTTTTTTAAATGCTATTACATTCTTGATTTGGCTTGAAAATATTGGTGTATAGAAATGCTACTGACTTTTGTACATTGATTTTTGTGTCCTGAAAACTTACTGAAGTTATTTATCAGTTCCAGGAGCCTTTTGGAGGAGTCTTCAGGGTTTTCTCAGTATAGAATCATATCATCCATGAAGTGGGGTAGTTTGACTTCTTCTTTTCCTATTTAGATGCCTTTTCTTTCTTTATCTCATCTGATGGCTCTAGCTAGGCTTTCCACTATTATGTTGAATAGGAGTGGTGAGAGTGGGCATCTTTGTCTTGTTCCATTTCTCAAGGGGAATGCTTTCAGTTTTTGACCATTCAGTATGATATTGCCTGTGTATTTGTCATAGATTGATCTTACTGTTTTCAGGTATGTTCTTCTAACCCTAGTTATTAAGGGTTTTTATCATAAAGGGATGTTGGAATTTATCAAAAGCTTTTCCCATGTCTATTCAGATGATCATATTGATTTTATTTTTAGTTATATTTCTTTGGTGAATCACATTTATTGATTTGTATATGTTGAACCAAACTTCTATTCCAGGAACGAAGCTGATATGATTATGGTGAATTACTTTTTGATGCACTATTGAATTTGGTTTGCTAGTATTTTGTTGAGGATTTTTACACCTATGGTCATCAGGGACATTAGCCTGTAGTTTTCTTTTTTCATAGTGTCTTTTCATAGTGTCTTTGCCAGGTTTTGGTATCAGGGTGATACTGGCTTCGTAGAATGAGTTAGGGATGAGTCTTCCTCCTTGATTATTTGGAATAGTGGATTTAATGGACTGGTATCAGCTCCTCTTTGTACATCTGATACAACTGAGCTGTGAATCTAGTCCAGCTAGCCTGTTTTTTTTTTTTTTTTTTTTTTTTTTTTTTTTTTTTTTGTGGGGTTTTTTTTTTTTTT
>NW_016855013.1:18056-19217 GCF_001698545.2 Rhinopithecus bieti | reverse complement strand
TATTGCAAGGATACATATCAAATTTCTTTGGTGTTTTTATGTAGGTGGTGATTATGTGTGTTTTATTCTGCTTCAGTCTTTGTATCTCCTAGACTTTCTATAAGATGCATACATTAATTTTAATCATAAGAAAACATGAATGTTATTTTAGAAGTGATAAGACTGTCTAGTCCAAAATTATTCTAAAATCTTTATAAAACTACCACGGTTGACTGGCAAAACTGAAATAAGAACCAAGAGACAGATCAATGGATTAAAATATTGAATAGATTAAAATATTCACATAGGAAACCACCAAAGTCTAATCTCAATCAAGATTCTGCAAATAGGTTTCATCATATATATTAGTTTGATTAGATACTAGTAGCCATCTGGACCTGGAGTTGAGAAGGCTTGTGAGGCCAGATACAGGCTTGATAGGGAAGAGTGCGGTGAATGTTTAGGCATATCCACCATGAGTACAAGAGAAAGCAGCAGCGTTTCTAACATCCTGAATTTAGTGTTTGCAAAATGAATGTTCTTAAATCCATGGAGCATGGTTAGATTATGTAATAAATTTTGTTTGGAGTAATTATTACTTCAAAATTGTCTAATTTGATTTTCATCTCAAACATCATGTTGTACACCAAAAAAGGGTGGGGAGACTTAGACGGATTAAAGAGTTGTACAATTTTAAAAACTTATGAAAAAGAGGGAATTAACACTGATTTTTAGGTTATAAAGGGATACTTCACTCATAAAGAAAATAGAAGTAATAAAAAGAAAGTAATAAAAGTTGACAAGTTAACAGTAAAAAGTATATACCTAGATATGCATAATAATAAGAATGAAAGGAAATGTCCTATACTTAGCACATTTAATTTCTTTACATTTTAAAAAATTTCTTCCAATTTCCTATTGTAAATATGCATTTCCTTTGACATTGGAAAAGCACATATATTGTACAATTAAACATATATCCTCCACATATGTAGAAATAGAGAATTAGAGCTCCAAAAAAAAAGTGAGGTCTTATGAAGTATTAGAAGTAAATACATCCAGGAATGGTGGCTCAAGCCTGTAATCCCAGCACTTTGGAAGGCCAAGGTGGGTGGATGACTTCAGCCCAGGAGTTTAAGAGCAGCCTGGGCAACATGGCGAAATCACCACAAAAAAAAAAAA
>NW_016855013.1:11481-13799 GCF_001698545.2 Rhinopithecus bieti | reverse complement strand
CACATGATGAAATGCAGTATTTTGTTTTATCTGGGAAGGATAGAACACTTAAAATTAAGAAAACTTTTTTTCAGCTTTACTGAGGTATAATTGACAAATAAAATTTATATATTTAAGGTGAAATAATTGATTATATATGTATATATTGTGAAATGATCACCATAGTCAAGTTAAAACGTCCATCACCTCAGCTACTCTGTGTGTGTGTGTGTGTGTGTGTGTGTGTGTGTGTTAAGAACACTTACAATATATTCATTAATATATGTCGAGCATATAATGGAGTATTATTAAGCATAGTCACAATATTGTACATTAGATTTCCAGAATTTATTCATCTGTACCTACCCTTTGACCAGTATCTCCTCATGTTCCTAAACTCCCTGACTCTGACAACCACCATTCTACTCTTTGTTATGAGTTTGACTTTTTTAGATTCCACATACAAGTGAGACAATACAGAATTTATATTTCTGTGTCTGGCTTAATGAATTCATTATAATGCCCTCCAGGTTCATCTATGTTGTTGCAAATTGCAAGACTGCCTTCCTTTCTATGAATAAATAATATGCTATTTTGTATGAGTCTCATGTTTCTTTCATCTATTGATGGGCACTTAAATTGTCTGCAAATCTGAGGTATTGTGGATAATGGTGCAATGAACATTAAAGTGCACATACTTCTTTCAGACGCTGACCTCATTTCCTTAGAATACATATGCAGAAGTGGTATTGCTGGATCCTAGGTAGTCCTAATTTGCATTTTTTGAGAAACCTCCCTACTGGTTTTCATAATGGCTGTACCAATTTACATTTCTAACAACAGTGAACAAGGGTTCCCCTTTCTCCACATTCTTACCAACACTCATCTATTTTTCTTTTCGATAATAGTAATTCTAACAAACGTGAGGTGATGTCTCCTCATGGAGGTTTGGATTTTCATTTCTCTGATAGTGATGTTGAGAAACTTTTCATTCGTGAACCTATTGGCCATATGTCTGTCTTCTTTGGGAAAATATCTATTCAGGTACTTTGCCCATTTTTAATGGAGTAATCTGCTCCTTGGCTATCAAGTTGTATGAGGTTTTTATATATTTTGGATATTAATCCCTTATCAGATATATGGTTTGCAAATGTTATCACATTTCGTAGGTTGCCTTTTCCTTTTGTTGATTGTTACCTTTGCTGTGCAGATTTTTTTTTAGTTTGATGTAGCCTCACTTGTTTATTTTTGTTTTCATTGCCTGTATTTTCAGTGTTATATCCAAAAAAATCATTACCAAGATTGAAGTAATGGAGATTTTCCCCTGTGTTTTCTCTTAGGAGTTTCGTAGCTTTCGGTCTTAAGACTTGAATTCACATTAAGTTAATTAAGTGGGTAGTATGAGAAGGGGGGTCCAATTTCACTTTTTCCCAGTTTTCCCAACACTGTGTATTGAAAAGGGTATCTCTTCCCTATTGTCAATTCTTCATGCCACTATCAAATGTTAGTTGACCTTAAATAATTGAGTTTATTTCTGACCTCTCTATTCTTTTTTCTATTGTGATTAACATACCTTTGTAATAGACTTTGCAATCAGGAAGTGTGAAATCAGCCTTGTTCTTTCTCAAGATAGCTTTGACTATTTGGGGTCTTTTGTGATGCCATAGACGTTTTTGATTTGTTTTCTTTTCCCAAGAACAATGCCATTGTAATTTTGATAAGGATTGCATTGAATCTGTAGTTTGCTGTGGCTAGTACGGACATTTTAACAAAGTTAATTATTCCAATCCATGAACGTAAGATATTTTTCCATTTGTTTGTGTCATTCTTAATTTCTCTTATCAATGTTTCATAATTTTCAATGTTCATATGTTTCATTTTCTTGGTTAAATTTATTCCTAAATATTTTATTGTTTTGATGCTTTGTAACCGGGATTGTTTTTTTCGTTTTTAGACAGTTAATTGTCAGGGTGAATAAATACAACTGATTTTTGTATGCTGATTTTGTAAACTGCAACTTTACTGAATTTGTTTATTAGTTCTAACAGATTTTCCTGGTTCAGTCTTTAGGATTTTCTGTATATTAGATCATGCTATTTCCAAAGAAAAACAATTTAACTTCTTCCTTTTCTATTTCAAAGTCTTTTATTTCTTTTTCTTGCCCACTAGCTCTGGTTAAAACTGTCAGTACTTGAATAGAAATGGAGAGAGTGGGTATCCTTGTCTTTTCCCTTATCTTAAAGGAAACGCTTTCAGCTTTTTATTATTGAGTATAATAATATCTGTGGGCTTTTCATACCTGGGCTTTATCATGTTGAGGTTCACTTCTTTTATATCCA
>NW_016855013.1:5035-9033 GCF_001698545.2 Rhinopithecus bieti | reverse complement strand
ATGTGGTCAAAGTGAAACTGCTTCTCTTACCCTCGGAATGATGCTTTTCTGTTTCTGTGTTTTGAAGGAGTGCTTTGCCTCCCCCTTGGGTTCTGGGATTTTCACAAAGGTATTTTTGTTTGTAGATAATTGCTAATTGTTTTTTCTGTAAAAGTGACCAGAGCTAGGGACTTCCTCTTCTGCCATCTTGTTCTAAAATTAAGAACATTTTAATATAAATGAACTTATTAAAAGACAAGGGAACAAAATTATGTGAGTATTTAAGTAGATACCCAAACCACTGAAATTTTCTCATAGCAAATTTGTTCAAATCAATATTAAATATAATACTATACAATCAATATCTCAATTAGGTCATTAAAAGGTGGCTTAAAATTTAATCTAAGATTCATATAATTCAAATAGAATAAAATGCAAATACTAGCAAAGGGAAACATGTAGTATACATTACTGAAATATTCTACTAAATCATAAAGTAATACGGAAATGGAAAGGAAAATAGGAGGTCCACCAAAATCTTAGTTTCTATAATAATTAAGTTTATAACAAAAGAAATTAAATATGTAGTAAAAGTGGTTTAAAATCACAAGAAGAAGATGGTGTATTTAACACGTTATGGAACCAATTAGTTAACTATTTTAAAATGCATTTTGGGTGTGTGTATATATAAAATATACATATATATGTATATGTTATTTATATGATACAAATTTGATAAATATACCACACACCCAAAGTCTAGATTCATTAAAATATATGTAACAGACAAGCCATGAAAGACCTAAATTTTTTAAAATAGGCTAATATGTATATAATCTCAAGTTGAGAAAACACTTTGTAACATACAAACAAAACAGAAGCCCAAACAAAAGATTGATGAGTTAAGCTAGATACCAAAATATCAAAGTACATATTTTAGTTATTCTACTTACTCTAAGAAGTAATAACTGTTACTAATGCTATTGGTTCAAAACATTGTGTAAAATCAGTTACAGGTAAATACTAAACTTGAAAAAAGCTTAAAACATATATGATAAAACCTTACTGATTATTATGTAAAGAATAATTGTAACTCAATAAATACAGAGAAGCAACCCGATAGAGAAAAGGGGAAAAGGACATGAAAAGACAAATCAGAGGAGAAGAAAACACAATTCTTGAGCACTGCAGGGCATGAGGAGAAAAGGGCAACATCCACAAGTAGCGAAAATGTCTAAACACAGGTCATCTGCTAAATACCCAGATTCTGGCTCAGGACATAAGACGGTGTCTCATATAGCCCTTGAATTTAAGCTGATACCTCTGAATCAGTGTCTTAGTCCATTTACATTATTATGAAGAAATCCTGGAGGCTGGGTAATCTATTTACAAAGAGTTTAAATCATTTTCTGGGCTGTACAAGAAACATGCCACCAGTACCTACATCTGGTGAGAGCCTTAGGCTGCTTCCACTCATGCTAGAAGGCAAAGGGGAGCAGGTGTGTATAGGGAGCATATGGCAGAGAGGAAGAGAGAGACAAAAAAGGGAAGTGCCAGGCTCTTTTAACAACCATTACTGTGAGGACAGCACCAAGAGATTCATGAAGCATCCACGCCCCATGACCAAAACACATCCCATTAGGCCCTTCCTCCAACATTGAGGATCAAATTTCAAAATGAGATTTGGATGGGACCAAACAAATTAAAATATAGCAATCAGCAAATATTTGGATAATAGTCCTTTACTGCAAATGTTTCCAGCTTAAATTTTCTCCAGAATTAGTTCTCTGTATGTTTAATTCTATTTGCCTTCTTTCTCTCTTTAGTTTTTTTAATTACTTCAAGTATTGGGTCTCTCCATGACACTCTTGCCTTCCAGCATGGTTGTATAAAGTTATTATTTGAATACTATCTTTTCTTATACTTTAATTACATAAAATATAGTGTAAATATATTAGCTCAGTCTGTCAACTAGAAATCATTCATTATCCTTCAATATTTTATGACAGTTTCAATCATATGTACTAAAGCTTTCAAATTTACTGCTGGTCAGCCCACAACTTTTTTCCAAAATAAAGTATGTGAATGTGATTTTACCTAGTCACCCCACCATCTTGTGACCACAACTGATTTTATTTATATAGATAGATAGATAGATAGATAGATAGATAGATAGACACATATACATATATATATACACACACACACACACACACACCCCACAAAAGGACTCTTTATATACTGACTTCCTATTTTAAAAGAAAAAAGAGAAGTGATAATTGAAGCAATTACTTATGAAAGCCATAGTTTAAAGCACAAGATGCTTTAAGCTATGACTGTGTAGGTCAGAATTGTGTTGCAAGCCAAAATTATTATTGAAGCTACTCAATACATAGTATAACAGAGGATAAGCCTGAAGAAAAGCAAGGAAACCATGACTAAAAGTTATGAGTTCTAGAGAAACTTCAGTCCTTGCCAGCTTTGAATTCATGTTCTCATCCAGAATGCAATACCATACTATTACAGTAAATTAAATTAATACATTCGTTTTCTATTTCTGTACAACACATTACCACAAACTTAGCAGCTTAAAATTACACACATGTATTATTTTATAGTTTCTGTGTGTTAGAAGTTTGAGTAGAGCTTAGCTACATCTTTTCTCAGGGTCTTAAACAACTGCAATCAACCTGTTGGCCAGGCTGCATTCTATTCTGGGTCTCACATCTCTGGTGTCTTTCTGGCTAAGGCAGGACCCATATTCAATTTCTAGAGACCCCACAATTCCTTGCCATGTGACCTTCTCCTTTGGCAACTTACAACAGTAATGCTGGATTTTTTAAGAACAAGAGGGATTTTGAAGAACAAG
The DNA here is from genome assembly GCF_001698545.2 of Rhinopithecus bieti. Lineage (NCBI taxonomy): Eukaryota > Metazoa > Chordata > Mammalia > Primates > Cercopithecidae > Rhinopithecus > Rhinopithecus bieti. The sequence goes on along the minus strand of NW_016855013.1, from coordinate 6,185 downwards.
AGGAGAATTTCTTCCTCCAGCCTGCCAAGATGGAGGCTTATAAGAAGAGTGACATTTCCTACTCTTCACCCTATTATACTGGTTATGAGATGAAGCAGGGATCTTTATTATGGTCCTGCTTGCCTAGACCTCATCTTAAATTCCTCCAAGGGAAATTCCAGGTACCTAGCTAGCCCTGAGAAGTCAATAAGCAACTTGATAAGAAAGAAGGAAATAATAGCTTAAAACAATAGCCAAAAAGTTAAAGTCACAAGATGTTTGATTTCCTATAGAAACTAAAGCATCTTAACATATGTCCCTGAGTTGTTTTTCAGAAACCCAGATCCCAACCAAATGGATTTGCTTGCATATAGACCTCAGATCAGAGGAAAACAAAGAGTATTGTTCTAAATTATTCCTGAAGGGCCTGAAGTAGATAATGCCCACAGGCCACACCTCAACATTCCTTTCTGCTGACCTCAAGTTTTTAGAAAAAATTTCCTTTACTAATTGCAAATCAGAGTCTTTGAATCTACCTATAACCTGTAAGCCACTATTTTCCCTTCAAGACGCCCTGCCTTTTTAGGCCAAACCAATGTATAACACCATGTATTGATTTACAAAGCCTGTAACTTCTGCTTTCCTGAAACTTACCGCTGCCTTTAAAAATTCCTGCTTATAAGCCATCAAGGTGGTCACGTCTTAAGCATGAGCTGCCTGTTCGTCCTTGCTTGGCACCCTGCAAATTAAGGCCCTTCTTTCTCCCACTGCAAAACCTCAGCGTGGTTGTTTGGTTTTACTGAGCTGACTGAGCAGATGTGGATTTGGGTCAGTAACAGTTAGTAGCAAGTCACAGGTCCTGTTTAGACTTAAGTGGAGAGGACTGTACAAGAGTGTGATTCATTTGGGGTCACCTTGGGGTGTATGTACCACAGTGAGTTTTTTCTGCTTGTGATCAAAAGTGGCTAGTGAATATATTACCTCAAACTCTTTGTGAAGGAGGCAAAGGCTTAACAAATAGATATTAAGACATTCATACATTGGCTTTTAATTTTTTTTTTTTTTTTTTTTTTTTTTTACTTTTTATCAACATCTACTCACTTTGAACAAGAAATAAGAAACCATTTTCTTCATTAACATAAAGTCTCTACAAACAGAATGCCTGTTGGCA
>NW_016855013.1:0-2385 GCF_001698545.2 Rhinopithecus bieti | reverse complement strand
AAATGTCCATCAATAATAGACTAGATAAAGAAAATGTGGCACATATACACCATGGAATACTATGCAGCCATAAAAAAGGATGAATTCATGTCCTTTACAGGGACATGAATGAAGCTGGATACCATCATTCTCAGCAAACTAACACAAGAACAGAAAACCAAACACCTCATGTTCTCTCATAAGTGGGAGTTGAACAATGAGAACACATAGACACAGCGAGGGGAACATCACACACCGGGGCCTATCAAGGGTTGGGGGCAAGGGGAGGGATAGCATTAGGAGAAATACCTAATGTAGGTGACAGGTTGATGGGTGCAGCAAACCACCATGGCACATGTATACCTATGTAACAAAATTGCACATTCTGCACATGTACCCCACAACTTAAAGTATAATAATTTTTTAAAAAGTTAATGGCTACCTTTCTGAAATGATTAAATCAAACTTAGTTGACGTGTTTTCTATTTAATACACATCCTTCTTGTTGATACATTATGAAGGACAGCATAAATAAGGAAGCATACAATCCTTGATTATGAGTAGATTACCATCAAGTTAAAAATTCCAGTTGTCAACATAGAAAATGGAACAAATGTGGTAAAGATGAAACAATGATAAAAAATAGAAATATGAGAAAAGGGACAGGGTAGTCATGACTGATGTTTAAATGAGTCACAGAAAATGGCTGCAGGATCTTAGATGAGGGATAATTCGCTAATAAGAATGGTATTTCATTGAATAAAGCACCGTCACTTAGATGGTTAGAAAGAGTGTTCCATCTCTACTTCTGTTAGTTTCAGTAGTCTAGTTGTATGATCTACAGAAATCTATTTTCCTTCCCTTGGTATTGTAAGGATAACAGGAGGGCTTTACCCTCTGTCCTTGGATGATTTGCTGGAAATAAACAGACAATAGGCAGATTAACAGGAGAAAAAGTCATACAACATTTATTTAATGTCCATAAGACATTAAATGTCCATAAAACAGAGAAAAGTGTTTATACAATAAGTTAATAAGGTTCAGATGCTTATATACCCTTTGTTACAGTGGAAGAGAGATGGAGGAAATGTGGCAATTTTGAGTGACAGTAAATTATTTTTAGGAGGTATGAATGGACCCAGTATTCAGGCAATTGATAGTAAATGATTCTCTTTGGGAATTTAATGAGGACTAGAGAACAAACAATGGTTTGGGACAAAGTTTGAAGTTCCTCTTGTCTCTAGGTGTGGTGTTAAATTTTCAGTCTCTTCCTTTGTAATACGAATTTCAATATTTTCTAATTAATGACATTTCAGGGAGGGGATCAAAAGCAATTGTGTCACTCTTGGCCAGGTCAGGCTTCTAGGTAGATAAAGGAACTTCAGAGAACAACCTCATTGTGTGAGAGACATTGAGGCTGATTCTTTAGTTTAGCATGTCAAAGCATCATATTTTTTGGTATTGTTTTCTAAGCCCTGACATTTTTAATTCCTATATTTATAAAATGAAAACTGGCTATCATGGATGGTATATAAAGTTCTTTCACCATATCAAAATATATGCTTTAATTGTGGCATCAACCAAAATAGTCAAATTCTGTAAAACATTTGAAGAGATTTATTCTAAGCCAAATATGAGTAATTAATGGCCTGTGACACAGCCCTCAGGAGATCCTGAGAACATGTGTCCAAGGTATTTGGGACACAGCCTAGTTTTACACATTTTAGAGCGACATGAGATATCAATCAAATACATGTAAAATGTACATTGGTTCAATCTCAAAGAGTGGGACTGCTAGAAGAAGGGACTTCCAAGTCATAGGTAGGTTTAATAATTTTCTGATTGGCAATTGGTTGAGTTATTATCAATGAAATGATTGTCTGGGTTATGAGAAGGGTTTGTGGAGACCAAGGTTTTATCATGCAGATGAAGCCTCCAAGTAGCAGGCATCAGAGAGAATAGGTGGTAAATGTTTTTCATCACACTTAAGATCTGTATTGATGTTAATACTGGTGGGCTTTTCCTGAATTCCAAAAGGGATGGGGAGTATAATGATGTAAGTCCGACCCCGCTTCTATCAGGGCCTGAATAAAATTTTCAGGTTAACTTTGGAATACCCTTGGCCAAGAGGAGTGATCTATTCAGATGGTTGTGGGTCTTATAATTTGATTTTGGGGTATAAATTTTCCTCTTTCCAGCCAAGATTTGCCAGGGGCAACATCAGTGGCCACCTAATGTTTTTTTCCCATAGCATTGCCAGGGTGGCATGACTGCCTGCCCTGGGTCCATCCTGTCCCTTGGTGGGATTCCCCCCATGTCCAAGGGACTTACAGTCAAAAGACTTGTAGCCAATTTAAATGTTCTAGGCCAGATGGGAATGGAAGTGAACAGACATTCACTAACCTT
>NW_016855012.1:0-1454 GCF_001698545.2 Rhinopithecus bieti | reverse complement strand
TTTTCTATATAAATCTTACGTCTTTCAACCTTGCTAAACTCACCTATTAGTTTTAGTAGCTGTTTTGTATTCCGTCAGATTTTCTACATAGACTTTTATGTCATCTGTAAATAAAATCAGTTTTACTTTTCTCTTTATAATATGTATGCCTTTTGTTGGCTAACTGCTCTGGCTAGAACTTCCAGTATAACATTGAATAGAAGTAGTAAGAGTTGATATCTATATCTTGTTCCTTATCTTATTGTGGAAAGCATTCAGTCTTTCACATAAACAGTGAAAGATTTCATAGTGATATTATCATAGGTGCCCTTTATCAAATTGAGGTTTTCTTTGATCCCTAGTTTGCTTTGAGTGTTTATCAGAAATGGATGTTGGATTTTTTTCTGCATCTATTGAGATGATCATATAGTTTTCATCTTTGTCAATATGGTGAATTACATTGATTGATTTTCAGATATTAAACAATCTTACATTACTGATACAAACCCAATTTGTCATAATGCATTATCCCGTTTTCATATTATTGGATTCAATTTGCTAAAATTTTGTTTAGAATCTTTGCATCTAAGTTCATGAGGGATATTGGTCTGTAGTTTTTTTTGCTTATACCAACTTTGTCTGGTGGTGGTATCAGGGTAATGCTTTTCTCATAGAATGAGCTTGGAAAGATTTCCTCCTCTTCAATTTTCTGGAAGGGTTTGGGTAGCATTGTTCATATTTCTTCCTTAAATGTTTGTCAGAATTCACAAGCAAGGAAATCTGGGCCTAGAGTTTCCATGGATGGGAGAAGACTTTTAACTATTAATTCAATTTCTATAGCAAATATAGTGTTATTCAGGTTATCTACTTCTTGAGTGAGCTTTCATAGATTGTGTCTTTCAAGGAATGTGTACATTTAATCCAGATGTTTATTTGTTTATTTATTTATTTATGACAGTGTCTTGCTCTGTCACCCAGGCTGGAGTGCAGAGGTGCGATCATGGCTCACTTCAGCCTTAACCTCCCAGGTTCAAGTGATCCTCCTGCCTCAGCCTTTCAAGTAGCTGGGACTACAGGTGCATGCCACTGTACCTGGCTAATTAAAAAAAAAAAAATTTGTAGAGATGGGGTCTTGCTATGTTGCCCAGGTTGGTCTCAAACTTCTAGGCTCAAGCGTTCCTCCTGCCTCGGCTTCCAAAAGTGTCTGTATTGGCCGAGCACGGTGGCTCACGCATGTAATCCCAGCACTTTGGGAGGCTGAGGTGGGCAGACCACGAGGTCAAGAGATCGAGACCATCCTGGTCAACATGGTGAAACCCCGTCTCTACTAAAATACAAAATTAGCTAGGCATAGTGATCCGCACATGTAGTCCCAGCTGCTTGGGAGGCTGAGGCAGGAGAATCTCTTGAACCCGGGAGGCGGAGGTTGCAGTGAGCCGAGATCCCGCCGCTGCATTCTCGCCTGGTGACAGAGT
>NW_016855011.1:7205-8264 GCF_001698545.2 Rhinopithecus bieti | reverse complement strand
GAAAATTATATAATTCAAATTTCAGCGTTCGTAACATTTTACAGCAGAGTTTGAGTAGTTCTGAGAGTCTTATGTATGGCCCAAGAAACTGAAAATACTTATTATCTGGCTCTTTACAGAAAAAGTTTACCAACCCTTGAAAACAGGTCATTGTTTCTCTCCTTATAAGATAACTAAAGTGATCAACCTAGGCCTTAGTTTTGCCTTCAAGATAAGCCTTTAGTATTTCACATTCAACTCCTTGATCCCTGGTAAACTTAGCTGTAGTTAATAATCTAGAATGAGGTTAAGACCTTGGGAAACACAGTAAGTTGTTAAAAAAAAATATATAGGTTGATTTGAAGAAGCTGAATAGTGTTACTTTCAAATTGTACCTCATTAGTGTTTGACTATCTCTGATTAGAAACTCCCAATTTCCACGTATTTGTTTTTTTAAAGCACAAAATTATTCTGGCAGATCTCTTTAAATTAACTGCAGAAATAACTCATCCAGAATAATAGGATGGCCCTTTGGCACTTTACCCCTATTTTCACTTATAGTGGTAGCATTGTCAACGGCACTATGGTAAAACGGTAAAAGTAAATGAGGAAATTAAATGATCTAGGAAAGGAACCAGTTTAGTTGAGCTTGAATCTTCATTTTCTTTTAATAGAACTTCAAAAATCTGATTACATGGAGTATGCTGGGAGACAGTACTATTTGGGAGACAAGTGTCAGGTTAGTTCCTTCTTCAAGAATCAGTAGTTTGTTTAAGAATGTGCTTATAGTCATAATATGAGTTGAGCAAGACTTATTTACAAAGTACTAGAAACTTTTTTTATTTTTATTTTTAAAGAGATAGGGTCTAGCTCTGTTGCCTAGGCTGGAGTATAGTGGTATGATCATGGCTCACTGCAGCCTTGAACTCCTGGGCTCAAGTGATCCTCCTCCTCAGCCTCTCTAGTGGCTGGGACTACAGGCACATACCACCATGCCTGGCTAAGTTTTTTAATTTTCTTTTCTTTTTTTTTTTTTTTTTTTTTTTTTTTTTTTTTTTTTTTTTTTTTTTTTTTTGAGAC